>NW_026623452.1:740183-788983 GCF_030028575.1 Malurus melanocephalus
GATTGTTGCTGTTTTTTGGGTTTTTTTGGTCTTTGCCTCTCACCATCCAGCTTCTATTTGGCAATGAGTTCAACGAACTTTCCTCAAGTCGAGCCTATTTTGCCTATGGCAGTAGAGTTCACACTGTCCCTGTTTTTATTTACAGACTGCCTTGATGTGCCCAGGGCAAGGGTGGCACCACCATCTGTGGTGGGACTTAAAAGACACTAGATGTGGCACTTGTGGACGTGGTTAATGGAGGACTTGGCAGTGCTGGGGTAACTGTTGGACTCGACGATCTTAGGGGTGTTTTCCAAACTTAGTGATTCAGTGGTGCATTATCCTGACCCACAAGCTTTTTCCCATTACTATCTCTCAATTTCTGAAGGGGATTGAGAGCAGCTGGCCAACCTCAGCCCACTTTGTATTTAAACAGGCTGCTCTAGAAGATGAAAGGCTGGAGAAGCTCAGCTCCTGGCTTCCCTTCCCCCAGCTTCCAAAAATTTTTAAAATAATCAGGAAAGGGAAAAATTACCTTTTCCTTCAGATCAATTCCACAACTACCAATTCTTATCCAGCACTATGACATTCTGAATACACAAAGCACAAAAATATCGGTGGATCTGGAGAGAATTTGAGTGACAGGTGACAGTCAAGACGATCCTAGCACAGCTAATAAAAGAATTTATTGTAAACATACGTATATTACACAATTATACAGTATAATACAGATAACATGAAGGATTTAAACACTCAGCATTACAAACAGGGGCAATAYTTGTAAAGAAATCTTTAACTCTTCAGAAAGCCAGAGAAATATACTGCAACATTTCAACACACCGCACCTGTAGCATTCCACAAACACCTGAAGGGATGTGTGAAATTCCACAACCTCTAACTTATGTCCAAGTGATTCCCACAGGAACTTCTCACCGACATATTTTTCTCCCACCACTATTCAAAATGCAAAGAACTTGTTGCAAACTTTCCTACATCTGAAGAACTAAACAATTGTGTCATTTCTATCTGCTTTTAACAGTTTCTTTTTCTTCAGCAAACCTTATATACTATTAATATACCATCTCCTACCTAGGAGAATAACCTGTGGTTGCTAGAAATGTAGCAACAGATCTCCACTACAAGAACCCCATTAAGAACGAGAGGTCTGTCCCTGCCTGCTTGAGGGCCAAGTTCAGGACTTTCTTTCTGAAACTCCTTTCCTCACAGAAAAGCAGGACACAGGCAAAAAAAGCCACAATTTGCAAACAGATGCCTGTCCAAAGACAAACTCCTGCATCCTCAAAAGCTGCTCTGGGTGTCATCAGAATCCCAGAAACGAAGCCTGCAAGAGACAGGGGCTGGAAATGCATGTGTATAGAATCACAGAACATGCTGAGTTGGAAGGGACCCGCAAGGATCACTGAGCCCAACTCCAAGCCCTGCAGAGGATACCCCAAGTCACACCACATATCTGTGAGTGTTGTCCAAACCCTTCTTGAACTCAGACAGGTTTGGTGCTGTGGTCACTGCCCTGGGGAGCCTGTTCCAGTATTCAACTACTCTCTAAGTGAAAAAGTTTTGCCTGATATTCAACCTAAACGTCCTCTAACTCAGCTTCATGTCATTCCTTCGGGTCACAAGAGTGAGGACATCGGTACCTGCCCCTCGTGAGGATGGTGAAGACCACAATGACGTTTCCCCTCAGTCTCCTGCAGGCTGAACAGACCAAGTGACCTCCTCATACAGCCACTCCTCATATAGCTTCCCCCACAAACTCTTCCCCACCCTTATGGCCCTCCTTTAGATACTCTCCAATAGCTTAATGTCTCTTTTTATATTGTGGCATCCAAAACTGCATACAGTACTTGAGTTCATTGCAGATCATAGCACAACTAGTTTGCCCAAAAGGCTGTTCCCACAGAACATAAAGGCTGCCATGATAATGACAGGGATTTTGAAAATGCCCTTCTCTTTTGTAAAAGCTGTGTACAGGGGTGCCTGAAAGTAGTACAGACCCCAAGTTCACTACAGCCTGCAAAGCATGGGGCCTGCAGTTCCCCATCTACCTGGATTCCTCCCAACTCAACACTGAGCTGAAACATAATCACTGCTGCTCAACTCGTCACACTGACCTCCGCTGATAAAGTAATGTCAGGGCTAAGCTGTGCCCTTTCCTCTCACAGTCAATCCTGCACTCAGCTCACCCGAACAAGCCAGGATTAGCTCTTGAATCCACAGCATCTGTAACGTCCTTCCTAGGGGGCATTTAAGTCCTTCTCTGAATGCTGTTTGGATTTCATCCATTGGCCCCATTTCCTGTATTCATGGGTCAGGTTCTGCCACTCTTATAACTCAACAGAACTGCAGCTCCCTTTTAGCTGTGATGAACTGAGAGGGGCTTTCCTGCAGACCCTAATTTTATTTAAGTTGGAGAAGACAGGTGGCATCTCATCTGAGGTACACAGTGCTTTCTTCAGTTTAACAACTGCATCAAACTTATGCTACTCTCCTTCCAAGTGCTCTAACTGAAGCATTTTTCACAGTTCCTGCACACTACTGTAGTTACCATCGCCTGTCTTCTAGCCCCAAAAAAGCACCAAAAGATAACATTCTGCTCCTACCCCAGGCCAAGAAAGGTAACTGTAGTTTAATGTTTATAAAAGGCTTTGTATTGTCAAAGCACGGCACCAACAAGAGCGAGGCCTCAGTACACCCCTGTGAGGTAGGTATCCTGCTCCCCATGCTCAGAGATGGGGAAACTGAGGCACAGAGTGATTAATTCAAAGGCCATGCAGCAGATCAGAGACCCAGCTGAGATCAGCGCACAGGAGGTTCTGGCTGTTTGGCCCATGCTCCACCCACGACAGCACTGCCAGACAAAACAAGCATGCTGAAAGCATGACAGTCCCACAGGAGTTCCACCAACTTCACAATGGCTTATTCACACTACCAGCAAGCACCCATGGGGCAGAACAAAGGGGTGGTGGATGTAGGGTGGTCAGGATGTTGTCAACGAAGCTTTCTTCAGCAAGGTGTTGATAGCCAGGCTGCAGACATGTCTCCCTCACCAGTGGTGTTCCTGAGACAGGTAAGTGCTGGGGTTAGTAGCAGAATTTCTTCCTGCAGTCAAGACATCAGAGGATCTCCCCACAAGCAGCAAATCTCTGATTTTTCAATCCTACCAGGCCCTCTGTTGAACAGAACTTAAGTCAAAGCAGTGCTGCTCCCCCAGCACTTCACAGTTTAAGCTAGTAATTGGTGAACACTGCTAAAACATTAAGACTTGTACAACACAGCTGGTTTCCAGCACTCTCCAAACCTTCTGACAGCCAGGGGAGGCACTCACTGAGCAAAGCATTTCAGCCAGCCCAAGTCCACAAACCCTGAATGCCACCCTTGTTCCTCTCTTTTCCCAGGCAGGACAAGTGGTAAATCAAATCTTACCAAGCCTGATTGTGGTTTGTTCATCTTCTTGAGGATGTGCCAGTCTACCAAGGTGACTAAGAAAAGTGGCATCTGACACCTCCTCTAGAGAGGCAAGGAATTTGGTTAGGTGACACTTAGCTGAGTAAGCCACTGACAAGCCTACTCAGCTGTGTTCCCAATCATGTACATCATGCTCAGGCAAGAATAGCCAAATTTGCTGCATCCATCAGCCTTCTGCTCCCCCAAATCCTTACCTAATCCCCCCATTGGCTCAAATGGCCCACCTTTAAAAGCTGCTTTTAACGCTTCTCATATTCAGAGTGTCAAAGCAAGTGCCTGCTTGCTGCGTGGGGAAACCAACTCGTATGTAGACTGCATCAAAACCCATAATTTCTCATCTTAAAAACCAGTTCAGTCTCACCAGCAGAGCTGTCTCAGACAGACCAGGCCTGTGGAGTCTCTCACAGCTAGCAATTCGATGCAAACTGACAATGTTTGTTCAGCCACTGAACATACACTTACCAAGTAAACACTGACATTTAACAACTTGATTTGGAACAGAGCATCATTTTGTTGCATTAAGGTGCATCTTTAATTGGAGGTAACAATCTAGTAGCCCAATGTTATAAATGTATGTAATAGTGTCCTACAGAAATACTGGATTTGTCAACCCAACTTCAGTCATAAATCCACCTTTCCTGTAGCATCTTCTCTGCTCTATTTCATTGCTCCTCATTTAGTATCTTCATATGTTTGTTTGTGAGGAAGTCAAGAAAGGGAATATTACAGATGGCTTTGTGAATATTCATCACTGTGATCTCTCTTGGAGTCCTGCAGAGAATGCATCAGAGATTGTATTATAATACACAMAATACCCACATGTCCATAAAGCAGCAAGTCAATAAATTTACCAGTGGAAGGAAGGAGGAAGAAAGAAGATTAACAATCAAAACAAAAAAAAAGGATATAAGAGCAGGTGTTAGAGCAATGCAGGGAAAGCATTAAAATATCACAGCACAAAAAAAACCATTTAAATGACTGGGGGAAACCTCTTGGGCACTGGGACAGAAAAATCAAGTACTAAAGTATTAATTCTTAGAACTTGTATAGCACAGTTGTTGTGTATGTATTTCTACATATAACAGATACACATACTTCACATATTATGTAAACATTTATATGTGGCGTACAAGTGAATATTTAAACTGAGCATTTTCTCATAGTGGCTGTTTTTTTAAATCAATTTAAGCTATCCCAAATCATGCTGCTGAACAGAAATCAAAATGTCACCTAATCATTAGATACTAAAAGAAATGCTTTACTGTTCAGGATGGTGAGGCACTGCACAGGTTGCCCAATGAAGCTGTGGCTGCCCCATCCCTGAAAGTGTTTAAGGCCAGGTTGGAYGGGGCTTGGAGCAACCTGGTCTAGTGGAAGGCATCCCTTGCAGGGACTGCATCCTAGCAGGGAGTGGAATAAGGTTATTTTTAAGGTTCCTTCCAATGCAAATAATTTTATGACTCTATAAAAATCACTCAGCATCTGAGGCAAAAAAGCATCTATCAGTAAAATAGATTATTTAGGTTAAGTTCTGCAGGCCATGGCTAAATTGTCTATACAGTAACCTGAGATGGACAAGAGTGAGCAGGTCCTTCCCAGTGTGGCTCTGCAAAAACAGATCATGTACCTCTGAGGCATGGCAACACCAGAGAATCCTCGGTTTCTAATGTTTATGTTCCCATCCTTTCCCACCAGGAAGCCCCTCCTAAGGCTTCTGTCTTCCCAGAGTATAGATCCTAAATCGCCTCACTCTCATGGTCTGAGCCACACAAAGCCTGACTACATTCCTGAAGCCATTGAAGCCCTTAGTGCCGGTGCAAGTGGCACAGAGGAGCCCCGCTGCTGTACCTGTTGTGAGGAGCTGTCTGGTATGCCACAGCGAGCGCTTGCCGTAGGATATCACTCATCAGCTGTTCAGTGGCCTGAGAAAGGAGACAGCATTAGGAGTCAGCATGACCAAAAGAGCAAAGGAACTTGCTATTTGCTCATAGAGCAGTGTAAAGGCAGGGGAAATTTTGGCTTGCTTCAATCCTCAATTGATCAGCACAGCACAGTTCAAAAAGCCTGAGTGAGTTTTATTACTTATGACTTGAGTTGATTTAACAGAAAGAAACCCAAAGATGAACAGGGCTCAGGCTGCAAGTGACCAGCCTGGTTTGCCTCCAGACATGCAGCATAGTATGTGCCCAGCAGGGTGGATCCAGTGTTCCAGAGCCTGTGCTTCAAAGAGCATTTCAGGACCCTTCAGGACCCTCTCACACACCAAAGCTGGTTTTGTACATGACCGACTGCAGATTTCTCCTGCGAGCCAGTACGTGCACCCCAACCACTCCCTGGGGTCACCAGGCTTGTGTGAGGACACCCTCACAGAAACCTCCCAGCCTGGCCAGCCTATGCCCAACTCTTGGCTTAACCAAGATGCAGTCAAAAGCTAATTGTGGCTCTTGGCTTTCTTTGCTGTATCAAGGCCAGAGAAGAGGTCTCTGGAATGTTCAGTGAGGAAAGCTGGCATAACGCTACAATTATAACGGAGCAACCTGATGGCTACAATCTGTGTCTACAAATGGATGTGTCTTGTCAGAGTTCAGCTGTGCTAAGTAACAGGGAGCACAGCACAGGCATGCACACAAGTGCATGTGCCACCTGGAATCAATTTAGCTTGTGTAAAACTCATCTTCTGATAAACTGCAGTCTGTATAAACAACCCCAAAAATCATCTTTGGCATGAAATACAACAGAGTGCTGCTAGAAATGATCTGTTAGCCTTCAGTCCAAACCCAAGAACTTCAGATCCTCACTGCTCAAATTTTGATACAAAACCTCTGTTTTTCCAAAAGTGATTATGATAGAGAAATAGTTTCTCACACAAGGCAGAGTTGTTACTGTCAGCAGGAATTCAGCAGTCTCCCAGCAGAGACAACCTGGGCAAAGCAACTGAGCAGTACTTAGGAAAATAAAGCTAACCTTATATAAAATAATCAAGTCTTACACAATCTGAAAGATTCCCCCCCAATTATGAAGGGAAGGACAAAGCAAGGGGTACTTTCAAAATTATGGAATGAGTCAGTATCTTAGTGGTGGTGAGAATTTGCAAATCACTACACTGTGTCCAAGCCAACAAATCAGTTAGAAAGCAGAAAACCCACACAAAAGTGTATGACTCTGTGGACAGCTATATATCTATTCAAACACAAAGACAGACTTTGATTTCATAAATGCATATTTAAAAAGATACTCCATCTTTTTAATTGCTGAGTTAATACAATTACAAATAAACSCTTCCTATGAAGTAATTTCTTACCTTTAAAATCATATCTTCTATTACTGATGCATAAACATTCTTTTGTACCTCAGCAGGTTGAAAAGAAATCCCTATCTATAAAACACAAGAGAGAAAAAAAATAGTACCTCAAATAACACAACTCACATTGCACTACGATTAGATAAGGTTAACAGAAAAAAAACCCTATTACAAAGTGTACTCAAAAGACATGCAAGATGATATTACAGAATTTTCAATATAATCTCAGGCTTAATTAAAAAAGATCTGAGTAAAATCTGAGTAAAACTAGCACAGCCTGTAGAAATGTATTTGAAAGCCAGAGGAAACTAAAGAAGGCTTTAATTTTTGTTTCAGAAAGTCCAACAAAAACCAGGCTGCGTTGGGTATCTTTGGGTTGAGAATGGAAGCTCCATTTTAAAACCATACATATCTCCAATCCATCTACTCATCATCTTTCCTGCATCCAACTACGGCCACTGAAACCACTTTAAACAGTAGTGCTGGCACAGAAGTTCCACATCAAAAGACTGTTTCATCCCTCAGTTCCACTCTCACTGTGCCTGTGCCTKTGTCACCTAAGTAGCAAGAGACCAGATCCACCGCAGAACCAAAATTTTGTCCCTTGGTGTCAGTAGGTGAGGTAGGGACAGAAATCCTCTCTTTTTCCAACAAATGCTCCATGCAAATCCCTCCTGCTGCTCCCATCTCCTCTGGTACAATGGCAGGCCAGTCTCCTCTCTCTCTCCTGCTGCTCCTCCTTCTCTAAACGGAATAGGAGGAAGAAATCCAAGCAGCAGAGAAGTTTGCTAAGCTTCACCACAACCCCTTTTCAGGAATTGCTATTACACAGCATTGGTCCAAGCAACAAATCCACATCTTTCACATGACGGGACAATGAAGAACTCAGTGCTAGTGCTCCACGTCTCTCATTTATCCTTGCTTTTAGCCTTTCAGGATGATTTTTCTGTACTAAGCCCTGCAAAACAGCTACTCTGAAATGAGTTCCCAGCTGGCACTCTTCCCTTTCCCCTGCCAGAACTGGCAGCTGAGTGTCATGAGTCAGAAGGTCCAACTTTTCCAGGGCATTTATAAAAAAATCATTAAAAAATCCCGAGGCCTGTATAGATGAAAGAAACACAACTAAATAAATGCAAGACGACAACTAGCTTCACAACAGTTCTAATTAGCTTTATGATTCACTTATTACCTTCTCAGCAGTGTCCCTCACAAACTCTGATGCAGGCAAGGAAGCCATGTAGAACTTCATCTCTTCTTGTTTCTCCTCCTGTTCTTTCTTAATGTTTATTTTTAATGGCTCGCTAAAGTTGAGAATATCTACTTCCTCTTCATGTTCTGGTTCTTGTTTCAGAAATTGCTGTAGTTCCTCTAGTTTTCGGCACAGCTCCTCACCACTGCTGTAAGATGAAGGGCATTCTGAAATAGAAGCAATCAATTAAACACATGATAGGTTATGGAAAGCTGTTTATAAACAGATGCACACTCAAAATATGGTAAGAAATTAAGGTAATTGCAAGTTATTTTTGTAGTGCCTACCAAATATAAGGATGAACAGAAATGCAAACAGTCATTGAGAGCCTTCCAATTATATCTTCATGACACTCACGGTTCTCTCCCACATCTGCTCCTACACCAATCAAGAAGGCTGCATTTCATACAAAACCAGGCTAATGTCAGTCTCCCAAATATTCTCACAGAAGCTTTTTAAGCATTTTGGCAACTGGCAAGCCARTCTGATGCTCTTCAACTTGCTTGGAGAATTGGAGCTTTTACTATGTAAGGCACCATGTAATGTTAAATCATCTTTTACATTGTGACAAGATTGATCATGCTTCTTAAGAAAATATCAGAAGACGGGTTCACAGTGGAATGGCAGAAGGGTAACCTCTTCTCTGCATGATCAACAAAAACCAGTAAAACCTTCAGTGCAAAGCTATGCAGTAAACAGATTCCACTCTTCAAAGACAAACACAGATCTAGTRATTTAGATAAAAATATGAGGTGGTTGTAGGCTTCCTTTCCACCTTCAAGAACTGCAATGCAGGGTCAGACTTCACAACACATAGTCAATTCCATACACTTCTGTGAAATACCTTAAATCCCTGTATGATCAAGAACAGAAAAACATTCAGCTTTGGGAAAGGGATTATCTGAAGGTAAAACAAGAGAGCTTAACTGTGAAGAATGGATGAAATGAAAGATGTGATTTTAATGCATACTGAAATGAACTGTGGGGATCCTAGAGCTATGCTAGTGGAATAATGTAGCAGCTGTAATACAAAGAGCAAAGCTTCACATGAGCCAATTCACCTCATTTTTGGAGGTAAATGAACCCCCACTGAGCTCCACACTGCCACTGCCAGGTTCSTTTTCTTTTGTTTTGTACCTGAACTCATTCATACTGTTTGCATGCTAAGTCTTAACAGAGGCTAAGCCTAYCCAAGGGCAGAAATGTCATTTCTCCCTATGCTTGCTTTGTGTATCCACTTATGAATGATTATATTGTGGAGCAAGAATTATCTTACATGAAATTTATCTACACTGAGCCTCCAAGGGCCCAAAATACAATAAAAACCAAGAGAAGCCCCAGAAAAAACATCAGGACTGATAGGGACAAGGGACAGCCCCACTTGTAGGCCTGCCCTCACAATCTCCAACTTTYGTTATTCCAGAGTGAATTAAGTTAAAACAAAGAAAGTTAAGAATCCCGTTCTCCAGATGTGTGTGCATACAGCCTCAAGGCATTTCATAAACTGTGTCTTCGGCAGAAAGGAGCCYCCTGTCCCTCCCTACTCA
The DNA here is from genome assembly GCF_030028575.1 of Malurus melanocephalus. Classification (NCBI taxonomy): domain Eukaryota; kingdom Metazoa; phylum Chordata; class Aves; order Passeriformes; family Maluridae; genus Malurus; species Malurus melanocephalus. The sequence goes on from NW_026623452.1 coordinate 749,746, forward strand.
CCTGGCTCATTGTCTATCTGTGTCAGCACGTCCTCAATGGAGTCCTCATCATTCCGCAAGGTCTCGGGGTCAGGGGGAGTGTAGCCATGGCACCGACACCAGTGCACCACGTGCTTTGTTTTCAGGGGGGTGATATTGTGAAACCTGGGATGTTTCTCTACGATTTCTTGCAGGATCTTTCTCACTGTCATTGCTCGTTGCCACTGTGACCAACCAAAAAGAAAGCTCATGACACCGGCTACAAAGAACATTTATGGTTAGCTTACAGCCCAGACCTATAATCCAGGTTACACGAGAAACAGAAAAGGAACATGATTTTCTCAGAAGCCAGAATGACTCCTGACATGTCATTCTGACTTTGCTTTATCATTCAAAAAAAATCTCAAGAAAAGGGACACACATTTACAGACGCCTAAACACATTTGTCTCGACTTGAAATGTCTCATTTCCCAAGTAACACCAAAGATGGCACAGTGCAASAAAACCACTGGAGTAAAATATGCWTTTTAAAAYTTGATTAARCTCTTTGATCATTTAAGCTGGCAAYAGCAGAGGGTCTAATTCAGTGTTAACATCTCCCCCATAAAACTCCATGGCAAGATGGCAATGTTATGAAGAAATAGAAGGAAACTGCAATACAAAAGGTCCAGGTTAACTGAAATATTTATCTTTGGTGAACTGACAATCTAATTCAGGACTACCATTACTTATGTCAGATCCCTCAATTCTCATCCTATAGAAAGCAGACACAATCCCATAAAAAGACAGATAAAGTATGCTAGGTAAAATTCCCTTGACTGTGATATGCCACAGAGGAGTGATGAAGATAAAGTACTACCGGTTTGAAAAAATGTTGAGCTTTAAAATGCTTCAAAAAACATCTTACTATAAATAAACTGAAAAATGACCTTCAGCATCCTTTCTGCTTGAGAAAGCCTGTGAACAATAAACTGGATCACTGTCTGAACACAAGTCAGTGCTTCTTGCAGTAAGGAATGCCATTTAATATAACAGAAAACAAATCAGACAACAAGGAAGGTTCCATAATTCAGGAATCCTTGTGTTCCTAGTGACTGCTTATGAAACATAGGAGGAGAGAATTACCTCGGCTGCCCTCCTCTTCCCAATGTTCCAGCTGTAATACTGTTCCACTGAACTGGCACAAAAAGAGCTTACATCCTCACCTAAAAAAACCACAAAATCAAAAAACTATTAAATTTTCAGTAAGTGAAGTGAGATGAATTCTGGGTTTGATGATAYTCAGCAAAGAGGAAGAGGGAAATGCATTTCATGCTTACAGGATCAATGACTGTAACCAACTAATCAATAAACTAACTCTTACAAATGCTGTGCTCTCTCCAAGAGAGRCTGACACTGGTTTTTAGATGCAAAACCAGCCTCCCTCATGGCCATGTACAGAAACCTGTAGCTATGGGCTGGTTTAAACCTCTTTTTCTCCCCAAAACTCTCTATGTAGACCTGTAACTCTGCCTTACTAGTCAAACTCTCTTCCTTTGGAAAACTGGATTTTTTTCCAAACAATTTCAACATAAAAATGAAACAACAGTGGAAAGGTTTCCTGGCAGAAGCAGAGAGTTGTATGCGATGAAAACTTTACAGCACCTTTCACTCCTACTTTGCTGCCTCTGCTTGAGAGGGTTGACCCACCCAGTCTCCACTCATTCAAAGTGCATTAGTTACCAGAGAAAGGTGATACATTTTCAGCATTGTACATGAGTAAAAGGAATGAAATAATAAAGTGCCACAAAATTAAACTGTATCTCTGCAAACGATCCCATTTTGTTTAAAAACGAATGCAAAAGCCCCATAACAAACACATTTCAGTGTTAAGCTATGACACACTGTATTTGCCAGCTCTCTGAAACTCTACTGTTAAATTGAAAAAAAGGAAAGAAAAAAGCACATCCATTAAGGACAAACCAGAAAAAAGAAGACCTACTTGCAGCCATTTTGTGAAGAAACACAACCTATTTCTAACAAAAAAAAAAAAAACCAGCTGAAATATTTTAACTGCTAACAACATATTTGACTTTACTGGAAGAATCTAATTMTAAGCATCTTTAGAATAACCCCTGGAGAAAGCTCTCTAGGAGAATGGCTTAATTTCATTCCACCTTTTAATAACTTCTGCAGCTACAGAGTATGCAAGGCATTCTGTTGATACACTGACAATACAGAGCAAAGCCTTTTCATTTACTGCTTACTTTTTTCAGCAATTAATGGAACCTTCTTCACTACTGCTGTTAAAAGCTGCTGGATGTTCTCCAAATATTCTATGCTGCAAGGGATAAAAAGAATCACAATGAAGACTGCTGTTGGAAGCAAAGAATCAGATGCAAATAGTTTCAAAATCACTGCAGGGCATTACAAGGCATTCCAAATAGTAATGTGAGGATAAACTGTTATACCCAAATCCAGAGAAAGTAATTCAAACAGCCCTTCTTCTTGCCAAAGTGTCCACATCTGAAGCTGCATTGTCAGGCTCAAGGAACTGAAGACAGGCTTGGAGAAAATCCCTGCATTATCAGGCAAGCTGCAACATGACTTTGAGGGGTAACTAGTGCAGGCTGTCCCAGTAGGAAATGTGGGATACTGTAAGAGAAACTTTGTATTTATGGGACTCTAATTAACCAGCCATAGTCTATTTAACTGTCAGGAAGTGTATTTTCCAACAGTTATCTTAAAACTAAGATAATTTTCAGTGTGTAGTGACTGAAGATTCATTCCTGTCTCTTACACAGACTCTCCATCAGGGTAGTGTCTACAGGGATACGCTGAGATAACAAAACTTTTCAAAACACAGAGACAGGAAAGGTGAGGCAATCAAGAGCAAAAGAGACATCCTACACACTGCAAGAAATATGCAAAGAAAACTCTGCAGTCTGAGTTCTGGTGAAAGAACACTGACAAGTATTTGCAAAAGCATCAGAAACAAGGCACYGGATTTCACAGCATCCAGTGATCAAATACTCATTATGATTTAATTCTAATTCTGAAGCAAAGCAGCCCACATAGTAAGTAATCATAGAAGTATATGAGCTTAACAGGACTTTAGAGGCCAGAAAGTGGACACTTCTACTTATTTTAGATGCCCCTTTTCAGACCAGTATTTCACTGGGCAGTGTGACCTAACAACACACAATGGACTTACATAAGCAGAGGATGATAGAGATTCTAGCAGCTTGTGATTTTAACAAAGCCCAAAACAACTGCAAATCTTCAAATAATTTTTCACCTTTCATGAGCCCTGCATACAAATCCATTCACAAAGAAATATTGCAACRGTGTCTGAAACAAATTCTACCCAACAGAATTAGTACAGATACAGGAGTGTACAGAAGATTTTATAATGTATTTTTAAGTCAAAGTAATACTACTGCATGAATTCCTAGAACCATCTCCATTCCCCCAGTATTTCAAAGACAAGAAATCCTTATAGAGAAATGAACAATTACTTGATAACATAATTCCCAAGTTCAGAGCTGTCTTCTGTTTTAACTGCTGCTTGGCCTTCTGGGRTACCCACAGAACTGCAGTTTTGTCCTGTTGAATCAGGCTCCATCTTAACTTCAAAGAAACAGAACACATTTTAAGACAAAGAGTACAGCCAGCTTGATAAAAGTACCAGACAGTCTTGTGAGACTCCAGTAAGACTAAAGATCTTACATAACATCCCTTCATTTATTGYTTGCATTCTCATTGCTAAGCATGAACAAATTTGACCTTCAATTATGCTGAAAGAGAGCTACCAGGACATGCTCCCCCCACAAATCTCCACATATTCACATCTCACTGTTGTCAGAAAACCCACATAATCAATTGCTGCTGTTTTGCATATGGCTGACTGATCTAAACTGAACTGCCTGGCCAATTTGCAAGCAAAGYTGGATAGGAAGCTACCAAGTTTTAACAAGATGTGACATCTCAAAGTGACAACTTTTCTGAAGACATCACTGATTCTGACACCTGAACTTTCTCATGTCTAGGACAGAACTTTGGTGAGACAGAAGCAGCGAGAGATGTGCTGAACCCAAATAACCAGACAGTCTGGTCACACAGCTGGGATGGAGAGAGATGTGACAGTTCTGCAAGAGCTGGACTGCAGGTGTGTCAGCTGTGCCCCATGCTTCATTCTGGGAAGCACTGTATGTACCTCCTTCCCCTCTGTGTGCACAGGGACACATGCTGTCTACATCTAATGCTGCTGGAAGCTAACCTCCAGTACATCTGTCTGAGAACAGCACTATCTGTGGTTGAATACTTGCTGCTCTAAGCAGCAATTCTGCAAATATGGATCAAAACAATGAGCGTTTAAAGCACTCCTTGGAGCTTTCTAGAACATCTTCACTTTTTTTCCAAAGTAATCTACACTCTGGGATTGTTGAGGGGGAAGTCACTGTTAAATTCCTAGTCCTCAGGTGTCATTTAAYTTGATTTAATAATACTAATAATGGAAATAAAGGAACCCAGAGTCATGGAGCCTACTTTCATAGGCCACTTGCATAAAACTGTATCAGCTTATTTTTACTACTTATCTTACTGAGAAATCCCTTGTTACCTTTGGCAATGGATGCCGTGGAGGGACTTGGGACAACTGTACTTGCTGCTGTGACTGCTGAAACTGCTGAAACTTTGCTGGCAGAAAGTGACTGTAGCACTGGAGATGAAAAGAAAAAAAATGGGGGGCAAAGAAGAAAAAGAACATCAAATTTCATATACTTCAACARATAAACATTTTCAGAAGCAACACTCTTTTTGCAGCACAAAGTTTAGGGATGAATTCCTTGCTACAATTTCTTCTATCTCTACTTTGGACCATGTATGSCAACAGTGACCAAGTGCTACCCTGTGTCAAAGGAGATTTTCAAACATCATCTGTCATCCTCCTCTGCCCTTTACCTTTGTTCATAGGCATGAGTATTGTCTGAACACCTCCAGAAGCTGTGTTTACACCGAGCTGTTTAAGCTGGCTGGGAACTGTCAGAACAGCCTGCTGTGGACTAGACTGATTTGAGTGGATTTTTAGCAACCCTGCAAGAAGAACGGAAGACAAAATGTTAAATAAAACACACCAGTTAGTTTATCTCCAGCTACTTTTCTCTCTTTCTCCTTGAAGCAGGATGGCATGTAACCTAGCACTGCCATCCTCTTAACAAGCCACAGTTGGGTGAACTGTCAGGACGWGTTGTCACTGACACGAGTGATGGCTCAAACACTGCAGCGCTGCACCGCAGTGTGCACACTGTTACATGCTGCACAGCACTCGCCGAGTTGTAAAGCAAATCTCCTAATCACCTAAGGAATCTTAAGCAAAAGTTGATGTAACAAACCTTTCAACTGAAGCAGGCTCAGCAGAGTAAAACACTCTTGTCAGAAGCAGACCTTGTGCTCAAGGCTGTGRTAAGCCAGTGAACTACAGCTCTGTTGTACTCACACAGCTGCTCTCAGGGAGGTATCCCAGGGCCACTCACACCTCTGCAGTTCAGCTTAGCAGCATTCACTGCAGTCAGGAAAGCACAATCAACCCTRCTCCAACTATGGGACAAGCCATACCTGAACTGAATGCTCTGGCTTTTTGCAATATGCACAGAACACATCCATAAGGATGGCTAATCAAATTATGAAGAATATTAAACTGGAGACTGAACTAAATCCCTGGTTTTAGTCAAGGCCAGAAGAACAAGCAGAACATTCAGATATGAACAGCATTATCCATGGCAGCACTCACTAACTTCGAGAAAAATCAGCACAACTCCAAGCTGTGCCATAGTCCCATGGGTGGGGAATACTCATCAGCAATCTGCCATCTCTCTCCTCTCCTGGTGATGACAGCCCAAGCCACCCCAGCCAGCACTCCAACAGTGTGATTTGGGTCTATGTCCATTCTTTCTAGCAGTAAACTGGCTATCTTTCATGTAACTGTATTCAACCTGTAGCTAACTTTTCTTCAGATTGTGGAAATTTAGCAGGCTTCTATTTTAAAACATTGACAACAATAAACTTAGTTTCACCACRGCAATTCTGTACTCATGATTAGTTTTGACATTAAGTTTCCATTTTCTTTATATTATTATTAACAGTAGTAGTAGCAGTAGTGCTGAAACACAGCTGCATTCCAAGTACTCGACATGCAAGGTCTGGTGAAGATGTCTTGGTTTTTAAGGATGCCAGCACTGGTCAGTTAGGTTTTCACCTCCAGGCAAGAAGGCTCACCTAGTGCTCCCCATTCCTTTGTGTGGGACATACTTAGGATGCACTAGGATGTGTCAGAACAGCAAGGGATCCAACAGCAAGGCTGGTAACAAGGGATCTTTTCAAAAAACTCTATCAGCCTGGTAGGTGGGAGACACTGCTTGATATGAAACAAGGGAAAATTTGAAATCCTTCTCAAAAGATTGTCTTTAAAAACACAAATGTTTGGATTTTTAACAGTTTTGTTTGTTATTATATTGAAATAACATGCTTTATAGCCACTGCTTCTTTTGAGATTCTCRAAGAAAAGAGTTTCCCATGATGAAGTCAGTGCCTCAGGTTAAAAAACAACCCCAAAACAAAATCAGCATTCTCTCACCTAAATGGGAGTTCTAATSTGAAAGCTATTCAGTATGGCTTATTTCCTAAAAAAAAAAACCCACCTGGCTGCTTTCTTTGCAAAGAGAAAAATACTGAACTGCTTCCTGCAGGATTCTGTCAGTTTTAGAAGTYGATGTTGTTTATTTGCAAGCTCTGGGTAAAATATACCCATGAGAAAGGAGAAGTTTAAAAGTCTGAGTAGAGAGGAAACAAGAAGACCTGTTTCAAAAAGACACTGTCAGATGAGCTTAGTGTCACTTATGTTCTCTTTTCTGTATTTTTCCTCTGCCTTCAYTTCATAAGAAGCCACTTCAAGTGAACAGAACATGACAGCAGGTAAATAAATCTAAACAAAACTTTCCAATTTTAACCCATAACTCAAACCTGCTGTATTTGCTCTCCCTGATACAAAAGATGCTGCAATACAATAAAAGTAAATAAGGAGAACTCCCCTMCACATAAGGGCAGTTACTCTTTATTATTTTTTATATTAACTTGAAACATCCAGATCCAGCCTCCTTCACTGTACTTAATGGATTTTGACTTCAAAGGCTTCATTTCCCTCTAATCAACACCTCTCTCCGTTTCAATCCAAACGGAGCAGATGCAAAGCCTCAGAGACAAATTCTGATCATGCAACTTCTCTGKGTATAATGGAGTTTCACAAACTAATCAAGTCTGTAGTACTGCTGGAATCTTGATRATTTCCCCACTCAGTGTGGAAACTGTGCTGATAGGCAGAATGCATCTTCCAGTGACACCCTGATATGAAAACTAAAACCCCTCTCCAAAACCAAAAGGTGACTTGTGCTGTTATTTGTAACAGATACAGTCAAAAGGCCAAAAGGATGCCAAATTAATTAGAAATTTCCTTGACTAAGGCAAAAGTTATGCTAACAAGTTGTTTTAGAAAGCATGACTTTTACAAACTCACAAATGCAAGTGACTCTATATTCTTCCATTTACAATGAAGACATCCAAAGAACTCACACCTGGATTCTAACTTTCTCTGGGAAAGGYGTGAAGGGAGTTTAATACCTGATACTGTAGCTTTTCCCGTCACAGGCGTTGCTGTAGTCATCAAGGAAGCAACACTTACAACTGTGGAAGTCGCAGTTTTATTCACCACTGATGAAGTAGATTGGCTCTGGCTTACASAGATTTGGTGCTGTTGTCCAGATGTCTTTGCTGCAGGAGTTCCAGAAGATGATGAACTGGAACCTGCATTATCTGCTTGCTGCATAAGAARCAGAGAGGGATAATAAAATCCTTTTGATCTCACAGGTGATTCAACAATAAACACAATGAGGTGATATCTTAAAGTAACAAAACCAAGTATTTATCTTTCAGTCATTAGGAAGCAAGAGGTTCTCAAGCTCATATCCAAAAGCCCACAGGCAATGATGGCATGTGTAGAACAGAGGCTGTGGCAACATGGCATCAGCTCTCCACAGGCATTTAGGAGGCACAGATTAGGGGCTAACAGAAACAGGCTCAGAGTCAATGACACACTTCATTTTGCTGCCTCCTCCTCTCTCAATGAATTGCAGCTCCACTACAGGTAGATAACCTGTATTAGTTGGATACATGGCTGCATCCACTGACAAGAGCATTCACTTTAGGAATGCAAAAGTTTTGCATCCTGCCTCCCTCTATGCCAAACCAYCTCCTTCCAAGGCTGCACTCTTACAGCTCCCCTGGCAGGATGACAGTGACATCCTCTGAACASAGCCAGGACCCAGGAGGAGCTCCCAGCCTCCAACACCTGCTGACAGCAGGCTGGACACTGAGCACTGTGCAGGGCCTGTGACTTCAGGAGTACCTCCAGTCTGCTCACTGCTGGTGGGTGCAAGGGAGAGCAGATCCACCAGCAAGCTGACTCGGGGGAAAAGCAGTACAGGTGGGTAAAGCAGTACAGGTCCTTTCCTGGGATTGTCATGGCAAGAGTGCAAATACTGCCTTACAGAATACTGGCAGTGCTGTTTCTCACCTGAGCCACCCCATTTGTGGGGAGGGCCATGGCAGGAGCAGCAGCCGTGGTGATGACACCTCCTGACACTCGCAGCACGGTGGTGCCAGGTTTGGAGAGCTGGGATGAGGCAGGCACTGATTTTATAGACCCGTCTGATATTTTCACCAGTGATGTCTGTCCACCAGATGCAGCCTTTGAGAAAGAATGTAGCATAAGGAAAACAATTTATTTGTTTGGGTTTAAAATGATTTTTAAAAACCAAATCAAAACAGAACAACAACAAGAAAACAAACAAGACAAATGCTTTTTATATTACTAGAAAATATTTTCAAAATCCTTTTGAAAAATCAAATTCTGGTAATAATTGCTGGAGGAAAATTATCAACTCAGGAATCAAACTTCATCTAAGTGTTGACTTTGCAAATATATGTCTATCAATCTTGAATTTTGGATAACCGATTACAAGTATTCTTGGGGCATTTGAGTTTCATAGGGACTACTTGGTAGTTTTTAAAAGAAGGGCCTTTGAGGGGTACCAAATCCAAAGATTTTAAAGAGCTTTAGCAGGTGACCCATTTCTAAGGCTCAAATATTTAAGCACATCTTTGCACCTGACTCTATTCACTTTTCCAATTCCGTTTCACTAAGAAATCCTAGAGTCCATTTACAATGCAGCAMCCCAAGCTCACACAGATTGCAAGCTGAGCCCCTTTGAGTAGAGAAATAAAACTGCCTATCTGTAGTCTGATGAAAGTAAGCCTTTGTGTGCTTTCCTCTTCATGATACAGCCAGCACCACAATTGTACAAAAACCCACATCAAACCAAATAACTGTAAAAGGAAAAGCTCTCAATAATGTGTWGCCGTGGTTTCTATACTTTATCTGACAAAACTAGTAAGAGAGAAACACATCACTTGCCCATCACCTGTGTAAACAGAGCTGTTTTCTGTCCAGTTATCACTTTTAGGGCTTGTCCTTGTGTGGAAGATGCTCCAACTCCTACACTGCCCTGAACAACTGATGCTGGAGTCAGCTGCTTCCCAGAGCTCTGAGGTGAAGGCTGGCCAACCAGAAAGGTGCCCTGCTCCAGAAACAAATCAGGGAGGTCAGCACATTGAAACACAGTTATGAGTCAACAGAAATGTAGCAGGGTCAATAACAGATAAAAGCTTGTGKCTGTACAAACATTTCCACAACATTTCATCTTCTGAAACAAGGCACTGCTCATTAGACTGGATGCTCTTGCACTAATGTGGATACAGCCTTCTTGCTACAGAACACTTTCTGATGGAAGCAGAGCAGGAAAAAAGGCAAGGAAGACCCAGACACCAGAGTCTGAGAACGTTTCACATCCTACAGAACCACATCCACCTAACACTACTACAGCCTGAAATGTCAATGTGCTTCAACTGAGATGCTTGTGCCACTGACCTGGGGTGTCTGCTTCAGGATGTAGGATGTATAGGTGAGGTGCTGCGACAAGTTACTGCTTGTGCTTTGTGTTCCTCCTCCTCCTCCTCCTCCTCCTCCACTATTCGTAGAAGAACCAGACTGAAGACCTGTAAACAGAGGAAAAGGTTTGACCCTTTGGTAATCAGACAGTGTCAGCTGCTAAAGCATCCCTGGATATAATTGAAAAGACTTCGCAAGACATTTGGTGCCACGTGTTTTGCAGCCAAATAACATTATTATTCAGTGAAGAAGAGTTCAGCTGTGCTGCTGTGCTCTCTTACAGCTCAACAAATGCCATGAATAAGAGGAATTATTGGGGAAATAAGGAGGACTGGTGGGCAAGCAAAGCTCAATTCAGGCTGTTTTGAATTTTCTATCAAATGAAAATGCTGTTCMACAGAAAATTACTCTTTTGCACATTATGGATCTGCAGCAAAAGCTCTAGAAACACTCTGAATCCCTCTGGCTTCTGAATTTTACTTTCATTGGCTGTCAATGCAATTTTGTAAACAGAATAATAGATCATGGATACCAAGCAACGGTAAGTTGCAGGGACATTTTGATATTGTTCTGTCTCCAGAAAGAACAGCCTGAACAGCAATTTTTGCAGTCTCTCACTAAGAAACAAGGGTAAAAAAAATACTCATGGCTCTGTCATAAACATCACAAGTATTTGCTCTTCCTTGCTGCCAAAGTTGTAGCTGCCTCTCTAAATYTCCAGCAATGGGGCTCCCATGACAAGTTCTACATCCCAAAAATACCTTCAGCAAGAGGATCTACTTTTTCAGTGATATGGCTTTCTAAGTGACAAATAGCTTTCTATTGCTGTTGCTGGTATTTACAGCCTTATATTACACTTAGTAGTACCTCAGGCAGGCCAAATCAGAATTGGGAACAACAATTTTACACCCAATCCAGCTTCATCCCAGTCTCAAGAACAGCTCCTGGTGTTCAGGGAAAGACTCATGACAAATCCTTTTATCTACACAGTCCAAAGCCTGCAGTACTCCTTTCCTACAGCAGCAGCACACTGCAAACAAAGCCTCAACCACTGGACTAGCTCAACAGGCTGGGTTGTTCTCCAGGTATTTTACTGAGAGTTCCATTTCCAGGTATTTCACTGGGAGTTCCATTCCCAGGTATTTCACTGGGAGTTCCATTCACAGGCTTATTAACAAAAAATGTTTCTGCCTTGAGAGCACTGCATGAAAAGCAGTTTCATTGAAAACAAAAGCCACCTGTGAGACCTCAGCCTTAAAAAGCACCACATATGGGTCGTTGTAAAAAAAAAAACCCTATCGCATTACTGATTTCCACAGCACCAGGATGCTCTATAGCAAAAATGTCAGACATATTAATTATGCAGTGATTACATTATTTAACTCATTAGATTTCCCTGCAAGACTAACTAGCATTATTTGTGGCTCGCAGTATGGCTCCTTGGGGTATCAGCAGCAGTTTTCCTTTCCCAGAGGGGTTCTTGCTGTTGGTGGTGAGGTACAGCTTGGTGCCTGGTGGTAAATTTGCCAAGTTTGCCAGGTTGGTGGCTGGTAACTGCAGTGTAGCCATCACTAGAAAGAGAAAAAAAAAGAAATAAACAGCTGCTTGCAGAAAGTAGTATGCACTGAAATCTGCACAGGATGAAGTACTCAGTGACATGCAACTAGCCCTCAGTAATCCCTACTTAGCTGATCTAACCGCAGATTAACTCCACCAGTGATGCACAGACACTTTTTTTAATAGGTCTGGAAAAAATCTCTCTGCGTGCAGTTCCACTCCTGGCTGCAGGCCAAAGCAGCACAGCCATGGGGTCTGCAGGCTTGCCCCAGCCCAGGCACCACACAACAGCTTTACAAGAGCCCAGAGCACAGCTGGTGTGTTCAGCTAAAGCATCTGTGTGCAGATGCAGACAGGGTGCTTCTGCCCATACTCCTGTGCCGGTATGCACTGGGGAAGATGTGGGGATGAAACTGGGACACTTCGGCTCTGGTTGGCTGGACTTATGGGGAAAGGACCACAGTGCCAGGCAAAAATGTGAGACCTGGCTCCATGAAAGCCTGCTAGGTCTCCTGCACATTCCACAATATCTATCCAATCTCCACTTCCAGAACACTGCATGTTTTAAAGCACTTGTGTTCCCTCCTCCCTCTTACATAGAATGAATTAACATTTTCTTTATCATTAATSTCAGTCAGCCTGAATTTTTCTACAGAGCTCTCTACTGATTTGCAAGTTTTTCAACCACACACAGTTGAATAAATCATTATAGACCCTCAAAGTCTACCCATCATGAGCTATAAACAAGGTGTAAAATTACTCTACCTGAGCCTTGAGATGTACTTTTCTGAGCCCCTGTGGAAGAAACTTGTGCCTTCGTTATAGTCTGCACGGGCTGAGCAACAATTGTCCCTCCACCTCCACTCACGATGGCTTTGGCTACACCTTGAGTCACAACCTGCTTTGAACCCACAGCCTTTGCTACCGAGGAGCTGGACTTGGCCACGAGTATCTGGCCACCACTTATTGCCACTGCTTGTTTCACTGTCGACTGCAACGCAGAACCAACTGGGACRCCAACAACCTGCAACAAACAAGGAAGGGATGGTGACTGCTGGCCAGAGCCATCGTGGGAATCCTAGCTGGTACACAAGCTCCATCTCCAGACAGCACCRGATGTGCCTGGTCACGTAGAGAAGCTCTTCATTCAGGAACAAAATTAAATCGGCAAGAGGCCAAACCCAAGTAAAACRATAAACTGTTAAACACAATCAGGATCTCAGCGTACCCACAAAAGATTAAGTTCATTCAAATCACAAGGCAATTCCTTTTCTTTCTGATTTATAAGCAATGGCTTAATTCCAGCTGAAGATAAAGCTTGCCTTGGTGAATTAAAGAGATGCAGAAATTCARTTTCAACACATTCATGGGAACAGATTCCCTGGGAAAACTACAGCCTCAAAGCAGAATCCACAAAGTGCTTCAATTTTATGTGTTAATGATAACTGCAGTGAAACATGACTTCTTGCATACTTGCTCAAACAGGCAAGAAATGCAGCAAAAAGAACAAGGAAATGTTGCAAATGCAAAGAAGTAATTACTTATGCAAATGTGAAAGTTCTGTATGTAATCTCTAATGCTTGGCATGCCACTTGGTTCTGTCCACAATGGAAAGTGGCAAGAATGAGACAACTTCTGACACATCTGTCATCTTGTCACTGCACTGTGCCTTCTCAGAAGCTGTGTCACTCCTGTCAAAGCAGGACTGCATTGGCATGACTCCTGCAGTAAAATGCTTGAGTTGCCACTCAAGTAGGACTGCTTTCACCTAATGCTAGTTCTGGCTCAGCCTCCATCCCACTCCCTATTTATCCTGTTCTCTTGTGTTGCAGACTTGCATTCCTAGGAAAGCATCCCCYTCCCCTTATGGAAAGCCCTGAATGAGTTTCAGCCCTGGACGGTGGCAGCCAGCCTTCTGGGTTGACAGCTCAAAAGCACCTCCACCCCATTGTTGCAATGGCTTGGACAGAAGTGGGACATGTTCCTGTATACAACAAAATGCAACAGTGCCTGCTCAGCCTGCTTTCTTCCCAAGGCCTACATGGAAGCACGACATGAGCCACTCTGCATCCAGGAAACCAGGAATCCACGGGAGCGAGGCAGAAACAACCCTGCTCCCCTGGCAGAAGCACCAGGRGTTGCAGTAACACCACAAGGCAGCTCCCAGCACACCAGAGACCCCAGGTACCCCGTACCTTGGACTGCACCGTCCCCTCGCCGGTGCTCACGATGGGTTTCTGTGGTGACAGGGCCAGCATGTGGCTGCCCTTGACGGTGACGTACTGCTGCACCGAGGGCTGTGCCGCTGTGCCCGCCGCCGGCACCGCCGCCTGCTGCGGCAGCTCCCCAGGCTCCTGCTTGATGATCACCTTGGCAATAGGGAGAAGAGCAGTAAGGAAAGCAAACACCTTCAACCACAAAGACAGCTCGTGGAGCAGCCTGTGTGCAGGGAAGGGCAGGCACAGTCTGAACTCGGATGTGGTGCTCAGCATGATGGGAACTCTCTAACTCAGGGCTGCTCCCAACACACAGCAGATGGAGTGGTGTCTGTAGTTACAAAGCAGTCCACATTTGAGAGGTGYTCATAGAAATTACAGTCACAGCAGTTGCTGGTGGTGTTACAAGTACCAGTCACACCGACAAGGGACCTGGCCAGCCCTGGCTTCTTCAGACCCTGCATCTCGGCACGGAGCCACAACACTAAAGTTCCAAATTCACAAGCAACTTCCAGTTCAGAACTTGGTTTTTATTTCTATCCTGCAACATTACAACCAACAGCWATAGACACAGTATATCATTATAGCTGATATATATACATTCTCTTCTGTGTATGCTTTCTACTTCCCTGGGACAGCCCTACACCTAATGCCTGAGGGCAGCAACACAAAAAAGGCTGTTTTGGGGACTATTTTTTAATATTAGATTGTTGTAGGTACTGTAACTGGTAGGAAGCATTCTTCCACCTTTTAYTTGGATCACCTAACATTGCCAGAAACAACTTTAAATTCCATGTGCAATATTTAAGGAAATATAGTCAGAAGCAGCAACATCTGAGCTTCAGAAATCACTGTTATCAGTTTTTAAGAAGCTCCTGATAGATCTATTGCAGTTTACTTCTACTGYATCCCATTAAAAATAGCTTTTAAARTATCAGCCTGAACACAACAGTGATTCAAAAAGAAAAAAACAGAAAGGATGGGAGAAGTGATAAAAAGAAAGATCACAGGTACAGCAGAGCTACAGGGAAAGAAAAGAAAACAAGACACATTTTTGAGAGATACTACAGAGMCCTTAGCAGCAAGATACACTGGTTCCAGTAGGAGTTTTACAGGCACTTGAGTTGCATGGTTTGTGGCACAAATCAGCATGAAATGACACTACTGGGCTGCCTGTCCCAGCACAAAAGCCAGGAGGAATACCTTTGTAAAAGCTCCAAGTCCTCCAGTGACCGATTTGGGGCTTTGCACCTTGGAATGACTCCCAATGGGACAAAGGGGTGGCATGGTGGCAAAAAGAGAATCCTCCTGCTGCAAATAAGAAGACGTGGTGCAAAAATCAGTGGAATGTCCAATAAAGGAAATAACACAAGTAACTGCTAATAAAGGGCAGCATGGACCATTTGGGCAGGCCAAATTACCTGTGCAAGTAACACTTTTCCAAAATCAGTCAACACTTGGGTAAAAGGAGTCTAACTTAAAATAACTCATAAAGCAAATTTAATTTGGAAAGTTAGATCTCCAATAGCAGCAACTGTTTCTTATCATCTCATACACAGGCAAAAATACCTATTTGTGTTTTCTGATCAATTTTTTATACAAAAGCATTTTACTTAAAATTCAAAGAGGCTGAGGGGGCACCTCATCAATGCATACAAATACCTGCTGGGAAGGTGTAATGAAAGTCYAGCCAGACAACACTCAATAGTATCTAATGAAAGGACAGAATCAATGGGCACACATTGAAATACAGGAAATTATAAGGAAAGCCTTGTTACTGATGATGATCAGAATAACAGGTTGCTCAGAAAGGCTGTGGACTCTTCAGCCTTGAAGATACTCAAAACACAACTGGACACATTCCCAAGGAACCTACTCTACATGATCCTGCTTTGAGTTGGAGTGGTTGATCTCCAGAGGTCTCTACCAACCTCAGTCATTTTGTGATTCTATACACAATCTCAGAGAGAGAAGACAGTGTAAGAAGAAACAAGTTATGGAGGGGAAAATTCTTCTCTCAGAGGAATTACTGCTCTTCACTAGCTGGAACGATGCAGTAGCTCACAGTCCTTCCAGACAAAACTCACCATTTGGAAGAAACAAAGTTATGTAACTAAATTGAGTAAAAAAACATTTCCACACCCGCAGAATCATGCACCTGGCACTTCTGGATCTGAGGCCAGCAGAGAAGTCAAGTCAAGTGCCTTTGAGGGAGCTTGTTACAGTATAATTGCTCTTTTTTACAATCAAAGTGAACCCCAAAGCCATGGTTTCACAATCACTTGGCCCATTCTTGGGTTGGACCATGACCAGAAATTAGGCCCTCCAACCCCTGGCATCTTCTCTRTACTGAAACACATGGCTGGAAACAATGGTTTTCAAGCAGGTTAGTTGTCTGCTCTRGTTCACCACATTGCTGCACAAATGGTAGCAAATGGGAGGTGTGAAGACAAGGCCTGAGGCATAACCTGTCCTCTCAACAGCAGCTGCATTTGAGAGTGGCTGGAGAAACGCAGCCTGAAATCATTTAAACAAATACAGAAAACCAGCACACATTGAAGAGATGGRAAGTGTTATGCACAAGCTCTAATATCCCACTGAACTGTCAGATACACTCTTCAAAGAAATCATGAAATTACAGCTTTTCCACCAAGCAGAAGACATAAATCAAATTACATTTCTGTTTACAAAAGTACGATTTTTTTTTTAAATATCTTCCATTTTTAACTTTGCCCTGGAAAAACAGAATTCAGCTGCTTCTAAGGATGTGTGCCTACTTTGACTCATTGAAAACTTTTCAGAAAGAACTGTCCCAAATCAGTGAAAAATAAAGAATAATGCATGATTTTCAACACAGTTAAGTGAAATCCATCTGAGCAGGCAGGCTTTTAAAAGCTAATTAGCTAGCTGCACACCTGACACTTAAAATGCTACTTCAAACTTAACTGCTTTAGACACCAATCCGCAACACGTTTTTCCCTAACAGACATAGGAAGCATCTCAGGTCCAAATGTGAAGTGATTTGCTCTCTGCAGGCTGACTGGCAAGCCTTCCCCCAYCATATCCTGCGTTAATACTGTGGCTTGGAGACAGGGAAACGCTCCTGCTTGCAGCAGCACACCCACCAGCTGCTTTCAGAGCCTTGCTGACGCCACTTCCCTGCCAGAAATATCATTCCTAGCACAAGATGTGGGAGAGATTTTATGGGAGACAGTTCAGCTCTGTACCTTTTGGGCTTTGCAGATCAGAAGCACGAACTGTATTTATTGCTGTTTGTTTATGCATCCAAATGTTACTCCACTGTTTACACAAACATTTTTCTAAATGCAGGCAGTTGTAAAACCMCTACATGAGTTATTTTCAGGCTGCTGAGAACAGCTGCTGTACAAAAATAACGAACAGAAGCTTCCTTTGAAGGCTTTGAGGTAGGCACCTCTGGTTTAATCACACTGTGACTAACAAAGTGATAAAGATCAAAGTCAGCTACAGAAGAGCTTTTTTGAAAGCTACAACATTTTTGGGAGTTCTGCCCTCCATGAATTTCCTTGCGGAAAAGTAAAAGAGCAGTGCCTTGAACAGATATGTAGGCAAGCCTAATCAGGGCTGCATGAAGTGACACTATCATCTTGTATAACCACCATGTTCTCATATGGCTCCATCTGTTAGACACAGAAAACCTTCACATGAAATGCCAATCTAAGGAACTTGCCTGAAGTGCAGAATTTTTAACACTAAAAAGCCCCATTTAATAGGAAGCTGGACTTTAAATGGAAAGTACACACCTAATGAGAACATTACCTTGACAGCTGAGGTGACAAAACTGCTCCCATGGGTCTTTGACACAGGAGATCCAGTCCCGTGAGAGGCCTGACAGACACTGCTCAGTTTGCTGGTCGGGCTCCCTGCACAGCAGGAAATAAAGCAGATGSTGGGTGAGGGCTGGGAGCAGGGCCACTGCATACATGAAACCTCTTCTAACAAGGAACAAGGCATTTCATTTCAACTGCATTCTCCATGAGGTGCATCAGCAGGAACTGCCATGGGCACAAAATAAATCCACCACCGAATTTCCACCTGCAGAAACCACTCCCCAGAGAAGGTACTCTCCACCCAGAGCTCTGTGTGCTGCAAGCAAATGGTCAGGCACCTTCCTGGGTGGCTGAGAATACAGCTGTGTGTGCCAATATGTGAAATTGAGACAGAACTTGCTGTTGCAGATGCAAAGTCCTCCGCTGCCTGGAAGCCCTCTGAACCCACACATGGRCACTGCATGGAGGAAAGCTTGGAGAGGGAAGGGAAAGGAAGGCCAGAAAAGGAAAGAGACAGTGAGGAAGGTAAAGGAATAAACAGAAACAATGAATGAAGGCATAGGGTCCTCTGTGGCAGATGCTCCTGCACAGATAACAGACTGACACATGTGCCACAGCACTCTCCTGACCCCCAAGATGGATGGGAGYTCAGTGGAAAACTTACCCTGCATTATCAGTTTGTGCACACAAGACTGCTCCTCAGCAGTCTTGTTACTGCTGCTCTTGGGCTGGTTTGTCAGTTTTGTTTGTTCAAGAGACTCCAAAGCCATGGATTACACACATGAAAGCAAAAAACCAGTCTCTCATATAGTTGTATTACAATCCACACATAAGTTTGGACTGAGCAGCCATTTCTGAGAATAAGGGCTTTGGGAAGGCTGGTTTTCAGAGAGCAGGAAGATCTAACTCAATACAAGCCTTACCAAAAGTGCCCCAGTGATTTTGTCTATAACACACATTATGCTCAATCCAGCCTGGCTGCTATTGCAAAAAGTGAGTTCCACAGACCCTCTTGYTCGCTTGCACAGGGTCTGGTGATAAGGCTCTCTCACAAAGTTGTTTGGGAAGGGAAGGGTATCTATTTTCTTATCTGACTTGTGCAGAATATATGGGAGGCACAGGAGTGCACGGACAGAGAGGCAGCAGGCAGTCCCTGCCAGGGACACTCTGTACTTAGATATTGATTGTGGTGGGAAACTGCAGCTTTAACAATAACTGCACTAACACTTGTATGTCCATATGGTCTGGTGCATCTACACATCCCATCCTCTATGTACAAACCTCTACTAGAAGGACCCAAAAGTTACCCAAACTATGTTAAACCACTTAGGCAGAGTAGACAGTCAGGCTGGAGGTAAAGAAGAAACAGAAAACAAGAGGTAGAAACTACCCAACCAAAAAAAAAAAAAACCCAATCATTCAAACTCTCCCGGAGGAACAGCTTCACTCATACCCAAAACATACTTAAAAAAGTTCAGATACAGCTACACAATTCCTASCAATTCCCTCTGTGATGAAGCTAAAATGAACATGACAGCTGTGTTCCCTCAGATAAAGGGAGGAACTATTAGTTAAAAGCATTTTTGTGCTTTCCAACCACACCCAGCAGTTTGTGTTCCATGGATGCTGCACTCCCTCACTTGGCCGTGGGCATCCTGCTGAAATGCTGGGAAGCACACAGACGCACAAACAAGTTTTAAAACACACAGCAGTTCCTGGCCATATATCACAACAAATAAAYGAGTTCTGAGGGACCTTTCCTCCAGCCCCAACACATAGATTACTGACTGACTCCTCCACCCATCACCTGTGTCCTCCAATTCAGCCCTCCCCATGGCCCCAACCTTTCATCACCACTGAGGGAATCCAGTTAGAGGAATCCAAACCAGCTGGAATTGAAGCAGGTAGAAGCTGAGAGCAATAACAAAATCCAGCATAGTGGTTCTCCTGGTAACCAGGRTCTATGGATTTCAACACATCTGCTGTGCCCCACACTGGGACCTAAGACTGAGCTGCAGCCTCTCAGTCACTGCAACCTCTCCAGGCTCTTTGTCACATCCATGCCACCACCTGTGCACCCTTTCTGTCTAAATATGTGCAACACCATCTAAATCACTTTCCCCCCTTCCCTTTTCACCTGAAAAGAACAGGCTCTTTGAAGACATGTCTGTGAACTCTATTTGGCTTTACACTGTGCTATTTTTTAAAGGAAGTTAAGCTCAAGTCTGAGATACCCTCACACCAGCTGTGCAAACCAACACCTTCCTCTTTCTCTGCTGAATACATTCCATCTTCACCAGCTGAAATGCTCCTGTTATTTACATCATTCTAAAGGGAGAACAAATGGGTAAGACTAAGCCACTGCCTTCTGTGATCACWCTACACACCTGTGCTTGTGGCTGCTGCTCCAACCGTCTGTCCAGGCTTGTCCACAATGATATATGGATTATTAATGACTGAGCTAGCAGAGCCTTGCTTCATGTGCACCGGAGTGGACGTTGGGGTACGAGGTAGTGGAGATGGACTAGGGGTCGATATTGGAGAACCTTAAGAAAAAAAGTCCAATGCTTCTAGCTTTTAAATGTTGTCAGAACACAAAAACATGGCAATAGCAGTACTTTTGAAAATGGCTTAGAGAAGGAACATTTTTTGAGGATGCATTTCCCAGCCTGTGTGAAGTCACAGGACTTGGAGAAGGAAAGAGGAGACAGAAGGAAAGGAAAAGACACAAAGCACTACAGCTCATAGCTACCCTGGACATGCTCTGCCTACCAGGACAAGCAGGGCTCAAAAGGAACTTGAGAAGCCATCTGGTCTATCCCTGAATCCTGAGGAATTTACCTACACCTTTCTCACTGCCAAGACCAGTGCACCCAGGGAGATGAACAAAGAGAGTTGAGCTCTCTTTCCCTTGTACAGCCCAGGGTACAGGCATTCAGAGTGGGACCCCAGGAGATCCCCTAAAAATTCTGTGTGGAACAGCCTCGGGAAGCACAAACGCCCGGGTCCCTTCACTGCTCTCACTACAGCAGAAACCCTTGAAATCAATCTGTCAAATATGCAACTTCTGGGTAACATGGCCAGGAGACAGAGAAACTAGAGAAGAAAAAAGCTCCATGTAGAGGTAAACAAGAAGTTCAGAGAAAAGGACAGGCAAGAAAGTGATCACAGAAGAGACAGCAGCAAGCACCTAGCTTCACCTGCCTGCTAATCTACTTTCTTGGCAGTTACTGACAATTGAATCAGAACATAAATGTTCATCAAATAAAATCCCCACATCTTATAAACTGCTTTGAAATCTGAAAGGGGAACCTTTCTCAGCAGACAGCAGAAACTTGGAAAACTATTTAGCAGGGAAACATTTAAACAGCAAAGATCAACAAAGAACAGTCCAAAGACTTTAGGGAAGATAGGATGGGCCCTATAGTTCCTACTTTCTAGGAAGCTTGAGGGAAAGAAGATCAAGAGAAGAGCTTATAAAGGATGAATAAAGCTTGACACAGGTTCAGGTGTAAATCAACCAAAGTACAGTTTCAAGATGTCAAGGAACAATATTGAAATTTAATTTTAAAAAGCTCCAAAACAACAAAATCTAAACAAAACAACAAACTAGACACACTTTAAGAAAATTATCTAGGAGCAGATCACCAGAAATCACACATACTGATAGCTGGTGCTTCATCCTCTCTACCCTGAACACCAGAAAATTAAGAGCTGCCACAGGTCATCTTGCAGCTTCACAGCAAGTGCCATGGTGAGCTGTAAATTAACACTTTCTGATGTAAAACATCACCCACTAGCTGGCATCACACCCAGGCAGGGAAGGGACCACAAGTCYCAAATGAGCAAAGCAGCACCTTGGCCGTGTTTGGTTCAGAAGCTGTCACATTGCTCACTGCAGCCAGCTGGCAATTTARTCCAACACAAGGTGGACTTTTGGAAGACAAAGTCCAAAGCTGCTCCGTTTGATRCAATATGGCAAGCACAAGAGGATCTATTTGAGTCTACAAGGTTAAAACAAATCATTTGCCCAGTAATCAAGAAAAAAAATACTTCTTAATCCATCCCAGCTATCTGAAAGCAGGAGGGAGAAGAATGGCCTMTTCCCACACAAAAATATTCCACATGGAAGATTTGTCCTTGCCTGGGCCTTTCTGTGGGCAGCAGTCCATTTCAAGACTATCTATTTCATACTTAAAAGCATTCAAGAACAGGGAGAGAACACCTGTCACCCTACTTCTGACCTGTTGTGAAAGAATTTCACACTTGTATTTTTTCCCTTGAACATTAAGAAGTGTGCTTAGCTCCTTCTTCTAGAGTTTCCTACTGTCTGATGTTCAAAGATTGGCAGAAAATCAAGGGAAAGACAAGTCCAACTGGTTCACTCTTGTTTTCCAGGGGGAGGCACTTGGGTAAGTAAACTAACATTCACCTGATACAATCTTGCAACTCATGGTGATAGGCTGGAAGGATTTTCCTGGTGACTCTGCAGGGCTTGGACTCTGACCTTGAGGCACTATTTTACAGCTAGCTGCAATGGGTTGAAAGGCTGAATTTCCATGAGAGCCAAAGGCAACTTTCTGTGTGGCTAACTTGGTGGGAGTCCGCTCTATCGAGGATGGCAGGGAATAAAACGCGGCATGTCTTTCGGTTTCAGCATTCCCAGAGAATCCTGATTAAAACAGGGAAAAGAACAGAAATAGTTCTTAGGCTGACATGTCTAATTCCTTACTGTGCTTCTCTACATAAACATCACTCAGGTATGACAAACACACTCTTGAAGGAAGGACGGAAAGAAGGAAGGAAAAGCAATTGGTGGGAAGAGTTGAGCGGGGAGAAAGTGAGGTAGGGGATTGTTCCTACACAGGCCTATTGGATCTGTTGGACAAGAAGAAAAAAATGAAGCAATTCACAGCCTATTCAGCTGTGGCCAGTGATCAGCCACTTGTTACACATTTTCTTGGAATGCCCCCTTCCWCTGACCAAAAGCTACTGATAGTTCCAAGTATCCTTGGTTAGGGCTTCACAAGATTAAGGTTGAATGAATCTCCTTCGCAGAGAATCTCGCAGTGCATTTTTTGGAGTAAGAGCTAAAGGAGACCAATGACTGCCTTTTGAGCCAGGCTTTATTTGGGTAGAAGGAGATCAGTTAACCTGGAGCTGCTGAGAGAAGCCACTGCCTATCAGTGTAAGAAGGAGGTAGGTTTACTTCCTTCCTGTTGGCTGTAGCAYTGCTCACATAAAGATGCTACAAATATTCCTGCTGGAATAAAAAACCTGTGTATTTAAAATCTGTCCTTTTCAGCTCACAAGAAAAGACCACACTTAAACAGCAGACATTCTTTTTGCTGAGCCTGAACACCACAAGTGGCACCACAGTGCCTACCAGGAAGCACAACCATGCATGGCACCACAGCTTACAGCCACTCCTTGAACACAGGAGCGTTGGTATAAATCAAGAAAAGCAGCAGACCATGCTGCATCTGACACTATATTGAAATATAACATTGCTGTGTCCGGAAGGTTTCTCACACTAAAGAATGTAAACTGTAACACACACACTTGTATCTCAGCCCAGTTAACCAAGGTCTGTTGTGGAAGCCTTGACACTGTGTGTTCCAGAAAACAAAGCTGAATGCTCCCAGAGGCACAGCTCTTCCCACATCACACAAACTACAAATCCTAGCAGWGCACCCATGGGGCCATCACTGCCTRCTYCRGRCAATCCAAGTGACCCAAAGGCCTCAGCTGCTGCCCCAMTGCAATGGGCCCTGCCTCTCCTGATCTTACAGGGGAAGGGGAGAATGAGACCCTGACGATGGCAGAGATGGCATCATCCCTCAGACACACACATGACTTGTTCAGTCTCTATTCTCAACAGTGCAGTAACTACAGTTACAAAGGGATTTTTGTTCCCTCACAGTCAGCTCATGTTAGGCATTAACACATATAACTGAACACACCACTAGACCAATTCCTTAGATGTACACAGTCCTCAAAACATTCCAAACCTAAAAACCTCTCTGAAAATAGTCTGCCAAAGCCAAAACAAGTTTTTTTCAACCACCTTTCATGCAAATGCATCTTCTGTTGCCCTTTATCCACATTTTAGCAAAACAGAACCTGCTCAACAAACTTCAGATAAAAAAACCCAAACAAAATCAMACCAAACTCCAAAACAAAACAATCTACAAAAATTTCTGAATTACATTTCAGAGCACATTAGGGAAAATATGATCTGGGGTGAGAAACAAGCAGGTAGCACTGGCAACCTTTAAGGCATAACAGCAAGAGGAAGTATCCAGGAGAGCCAAAGCAGCAAGAACTTGAATTTCACTGACACCCATTGCTTTACCTTTGTCCACAGAAGCATCTGGGCTGGAGTCCYGCAACTGTTTAATTGGTGAAGAAGCTTTGACTGGTGCTGGGATACTCAGTGGCAATGATAAAGATGTAGGAACATCAGAAAGATCAGAGTCTGAAGACTGGGAGAAGAGATACTCCTCACCAAGAGAATGCCTGTGCAGCTCCACATCCACTACCTTCCAAAAACAGGACAAAGGACATTAGTATTTGGTAGCTAGGTAAAGATATAAAACCCAAAACTATTTATGCCTTTTTATTTTAATGCCTAAGAATCTCTCCCTTTGTTTCCCCCAACTCCACATAACATTTCCATTCATTTCAGGGACAGTTCCCAAAGGTCCTGCAGYATCTAAGACAAAAATCTAGCAACACTGAACTTGCACAGTAAAACAGCACATGTCTCAGTCTACGGGGAAATCTGAACTGTAAACACTGGAAGGATTATGGAGCTCAGCTCCAAGCAACCCACTAAAGCAAGGACTGCATACCCCTGTAGGGACAGGCACAAAACTGAAGCCTGCCTTTTCTGATAAGGCCTTGAGAAACACACCACATGATCTACTCTTCAAAAGTGTTCTTTAACCACAGTAGACATTTCACATTAACGTTTTCTCCACAAAGTGAAAAGCTGAAGTAATGCGATTTCACCACAAAGATTTCCATTCACTACAGTACAAGGGGAAAACAAATACAAGAAAACTTTAGGAATATAGCAAAATCTGGGTTATTAATTAATTTACTTATTTTATATGAGTTCATTTTCTATTGAAGTCCTGAATCTTGACAGATACAGAAACTTAGAAGTACTTAATATCCCATAAAATCTCAGCAGGATAGTTGGGTGATCCCTTTAACTTAAATTCRTTATGTGTAAGCTCTGCAGCACATCAGAACGCAAATCAGAACATTTTGTACCAAAAGCTTCACAAAGCAGTAAAATTTAAAGCTGCAGTACAAGCCAAGTTCTCTGTGAAGGAAGAGCTGGAAACAGTCTCCCCTGAACCAAGAAGGAGAAAATATTACTTTTGTCATGAATAGTGACAAGGTGTCATAATCCTTTCATTCAACAAGAGAACAAAATCTACATTGTAGAAATTGTGAAATCAAATGGGTCTGACTTTGCTTGGTCCCATGCATCTTTTTTTTTTAAACATCCTTAAGGGAACCAAAGTACATCATCCATCCCACGACCCTTGGACTCACCGTTTCTGCGCCAAGAGTCTGCAGGCCTGTGTAGGTCCTGTCCAGCTGGATAAGACAATACATTAGCCAGGGCAAAGCAATACAATAGCTAGAATTTACAACACCAGTTGTTTGAAAGAAGTTTCAAACTATGTAAGTTGAGCAACAACACATCCAATTTTTTGAGGCTATAAGGTCAGAAATCTGTGGGCTCTGAYAAGTGCCCTCTCTCCTGCAAAAAATCCAGCCATCACCCAAGGCCCAAATGAAAGTGCAAAGGAGTAAAAAAGCTATATGAAATGAGATTGTTGAAGGAATATTTCCATCTCAGAGGAGTCCTCAAGCAGTGTCCTTTTTTTATTCCTGATGTCAATATAAGGAAATAATAATGAGAAAAACTCTTGAGTTTTCAACTGACCAGCACAAAGGCTATGTTTACACTACAGTTTTTGATTAAGTAATGGTTCACAGTGAGCCATCAGCTGGTAAAGAGGAATAACATCCCAGAGCTCAGGGGCACATGGGGTGCCAGCCACAGAAGAGGGCTCAACTCACTCACACACCCTCACAGCAGCCACAGGCCCACTAAGAGAACAGMAAAGATTTGCTGATTTGAGCTCCTGCGTGTCATGGACTGGCTCAGTTTTCTTCCAGAGGCTGAGCACTGTCCTTCACAGTGTTAATAATTTCTCCCCAAATATATTTTACTCACCATCTCCATTAAATGTCCCCAAGTTGCAGGGGAATATTTTCAASCTCCTCTACTGTCTATATTTAGGGTTGCAATGAGGTATCTTGTTTAGCATGAAATTCATTAATTCAGGCAGAGTTCTAATAAAACTAATGCTGCTCAAAGAAACAGGAGACTAAACCAGCTCAGGACTTAAGTCCACTAATGCCAGGGACTACTAATTAAAAGGAAAACGAGCAATGGCCTAGTTTTCCAGGACTGCTGCATACTGTAAATCCTGTGTGTTGCAGGGTGAATGAGCTGGAAAATAGAGCTCTCTTCAAAGGGAACATGGACTGAATAGGGAATCTCAGCTTCCCTGCCCACTCTAACAACAAAGATAACCATTAGCTGATACATGCCTGTGCTGAAGGAACAGAACAGACATGGCAGCCACTTTACCAGCAGARAGACAGCCCTGAAGCACCCTGTTAGGTTAAAGCCAATGAAAACATGATAAAAATCTCAAATTGTAGGGAAAAAACAGTAAACACTGCTGCTCTGAACACACTCAGCTCCAGCTGCTGCAAGGCTGGGTTCCCTGCTACTCCATCAATTCCATATAGCCAAAGTAAGAGGCTTTCCTGGATCTATTTCAATTCTCCAGCTCAACTATTCATGTGAAAATAATCAGTAGRACACTCATAACAGAGAGGCAAAGCACGTACACAAGCAGCGCCTCTTCTACGTTATGCAAAAGAGTTCATTTAAATGACTTTAGAGAAAGTATTTTGTTCAAATACCTTCAAATTGTGTATGATATCAATCCTTTTGTTCTGGCTATCCTTGAAGTGT
Source organism: Malurus melanocephalus (assembly GCF_030028575.1). Lineage (NCBI taxonomy): Eukaryota > Metazoa > Chordata > Aves > Passeriformes > Maluridae > Malurus > Malurus melanocephalus. The sequence goes on from NW_026623452.1 coordinate 776,419, forward strand.
ATCTGCACTCTCACTGGAAATTCTCCCCAGCCTCTCCTGGTCAGGTGAAACGGAGGTTCTCTGGAAACAAATGRTGATTACATTTGGATGCAGAAGTGGTATAGCTTTCACCTCCCTCCCTTTCAGAAAGCCAAAGACTGTTTTTCTGGCTGACAACTAAAGCTATCTTCAGGTCTGCTATTCACCACAGAGACAGTGTAATCACAGCAATGAGAATYTTATGGCTTTGGACAGCTGAAAACATACTTTAACTTTACACAAGAGGACAGGGAAGAAAATGGTAAAACACTGATGGATGAGACACGTGGGAAACAAGTGTCATATTTTTAAAAAGAAGACAAAAAAAAGGCTGTGCTATGTCAAATGAAAAACACTTGTTTAAAATAAACCCAAGTTCAGCTCACTGCAAGGTGAGCTTCCAGTGCAGCGTTTTGCAATCACTTCCTRCTCTTCCCTATCTAGTAGCAAAAAGGCACTTGCTTCACGTAACAAGAGAACATACAAACAGGGAAAACTTAATCACTGTCATTCTCCAAAGTGAAAAAGAAGGGGTTTAATCTGCAACATATACTGTTACTTTGTATTTCAGCTTGTTATTGTAAATGCAAATATAATTTCTCYAACAGAAAAAAATCAAGAGGTTTAAAGGCAACTTTTAGTCAGGAATATTAATATTGACCATAATGAATAGGAYTGTGACACCAGAAATCAATTAACCAGATGGGATTAAAACAGAAGATAAACAGCACTGACATGAYGGAAACTGAGAAAGGCACAAAAAGCAATCAAATGTAATTTTATGTCACAGAAGAAATACAAAGGAGCTTGCTTTTGTCCTCCCCAGGGCTGTCTTCCCAAAAGCATTACTGAGCCATACCAACACTTCTCACAGGAAGTCTTCCTGGAGTTGCCTTTCAGTAGTTTAATGTTGCCAGAATTAAGTTGCCATTCTGTACCTAAACAGTCCTCCCCACACTGGTCCCTCCAGGAGGCAGCTGAATATCCAGTGGAGAGTAATTTCTTTGGGAAGACACCAACCATTTGGAAGGCATCCTCCCTCTGTCTTGTCCGAGGGAGGAGGATGAAAGACTGACAGGGCATTTCCCTGTGGCAGTCATGAGAGAACCCACCCCACACCAGGATAACTGGAAAACAGGTGTGGAATGCAGATTTGGGAGAGCAGAGAAGCTGCCCCATRGCAGCACCAGCACCATGACATTGATGGGAAATTCCTCAAAGCATGGACCCAACAGCACTGATCTCACTACCACGAAGAAATATTTTGGAGTGGAATATTCATGCCCAAACACACATGTAGCACTAAAAATATGGGCAAATCAGCTTTCTGAGACTCCTCTTTTCCACACTGGAATAGATAGTCCAGCCTGAGCAGCAGTGTATGTAACACATACAGGAGATGCACAACCCAATAGCATGAAATGCAACAACTGAACGTTTTGTCRCAGAAGGAAATTGAAGAAAAAAAAMCAACGAGCCAACAATGTTTGGCACACTTGCTACATAAAAAACCTCATTTATTTTTACTACTATTTTGAAGTAAGCCAAGTTAAGCCAGATGTTAAATACAGACATAGAATACTAAACCAGGAAAAGAAATTGTTAATTTTTTAAGAAACCTGGCACTGTAAACCTGGCAAGCAGAAAGACTAGAATAGTGACTGGAATAATTCCTTATTACCTCACTTCTACCAGGTCATTAGGTTTGTAGCTGGGATGGAGGAAGAACCAAACTTTCTTGACAAAATGATTTATGCTGGGTTCTCTCCGAGAGCCTCGGACGTACACCATCCATTTATGYGTTGACTGATCATTTTCTTCTCTCTTGTCAGGGGGAATGTACCTGGCAAAGAAATGAAATAACAAACACAAGATAAAAATCCCAAATAGACAAATACTGCAAAAAGCATTTCTGGAAAGATCAATCAAAAAAACTGGGGATGTCAAATGCCTGTGGGAACCTTGCCCCCTGTACAGTTCTGCTCATTTGTCCTYACTCTCACAGTTCATCTAGGAACAGAAAAACGTCCCATAATCTACTCTAAGTTTCTAACACACTTCCTCTATTTTAATGCACAACTACCGCATGAAATTCACCCTTTAAACATTTGATTCTTAATTAAGAATACTTAATTTTAACTTTCTACCATTACCAAATTCCTTATTCCATCCTATTCTATCAGGAAGCAAAACCACACCAGAACACATAACTGACAACTCTGCTGCCATAAATACAAACAAAATACAATACTTATACATTTTTAGCAACTTCAGTCACTACTTAGTTCTGAGTCCAGCCTTAGGTAGATTTTCAAGATGCAATTCTGACTCTAAGTTTTGTCAGCAAATGTCYGATATGTTTTGTGCAAAAGACTGACCTGAGTAGAGCAAGGATAGAGAGTTAAAACCTGGAATTGTCCAGTTTCCTAAACCTAATGCCTTTCATCACTAATKTCCTTGAAGATSAAAAGTTATATATATWTAYCTTTCTTTTTCTTCTTTTAAATATAAAGGAAAACTGTAYAAATTAATTTATTTGGACTRTTCTGAACTWGCACAATTTTTCTCATTGTGGTTGGTGTGCATTGTTCTCTTGGGGCTTCTTTTCTAGAAAAGAAACCCCCACACTGTACCTATGGACACACTAAATCAGCTGACTAATTCAATTAGCCAACATACTGAATTAGGACAACTCGCTTTTCCAAATTTTCAAGGGAAAACTTTTGACTTCTAACTGACCAAAAAAGGCTGAAAGACTTCCCTTGAGAGAAACAGATCCTAAAACTTCCATGCATATATAAATTTATAAATAAAATAACTACTAGAACACCTGCTCCTTCCACAAGAAAACTCATGCTGACACCAGAGGAGGGCTGCCTTGAGTACAGTGACTATTCAAGGGTAAAGCTCATCTTGTGACAGCCTAGCAATTTCATTTGTCTCCTAATTTTAACTTTCTATTCAATTTAATCCTGAAATAAAGGACCATCCCTCAGGCTCTGGATACTAACTTGGAGACGTTGCCAACCACAATCGTTTTCTTCACATAAAGTCGTGAAGTTTCATCATTTGACAGTCCGGCATTTCGTTGTCCTGGTTTTTGAGAGCTTGAAACACCCGAACTGTCCTGAGGGTAGGGGAAGAAAAAAAAGGCAAACAAAAACCCAAACATTCCTCTTAAACATCATTTTGTTTGGTGCTGGAAAAGTAAGGTGTTGTTAAAACAAAAAAAAAAAAACCTGCATAAATGAAAGACCAACAAGGAATCATCCCTAAAAATACTCAAATTGCTCTCTAGGCACATTTAAGCAACTCAGGCATTAACAATGCTCTCCTCCCTAGCCAAGAGAACACTGCATGGCTTAGCTGAGTGGACATGGTATGACATCCCATGGAGTTGAGCCACGACTTCAGCTTGGGTTTCAAAAGCACTGCCCCTGCACTAAAACCAGGCATGGCTAGAGTGGCATCAAGCTGGYCCCTAATCAGGAGCAAAGCTAAATTRGCCATGAATGAGGGCATTCMCAGCCTGTGCTGCTCTGGGRGTCTCTGGTGTTGCCTCATGGTGATCAAGGCTACATTTGAGACAGGAATTCTGCTCCAACTGAGCAGGGAGAGCAGCCATACCCGGTCACTGACATCCAGGTAAACCCAYAAATCCATGGCAATACTGAGGCACAATAAATCCAGCCACTGTAACAACTCCAGCTATTAAGCAGTGGCCAAGACTTCCAGTACAATGATCTGACCACCCACTATGCCAATGCATGGGGAGGTGTGGTTTGCATGGAAATGAGAGGCTCTTTCTACAACCCTGTTGGATGAAGTGTCTATCAGGACACTGGAGTGCCCTCCACTGAGCACTCACCAGGTGAGGGTCAGCATGGGGAGCACTGGATTCACTAAGGARCCATTCCCCCTCCTCTGTTAAGTCAGGGATGCCTCAAAGTAGAGCAACAAACCACAGAAGGCTGGGATGGCTCCTGCTCCTGATCACTCCCTGAGCCACCTCCGGGCCATGGGCTGCATTGGTCAAAGATGTACCCATGTGCTACACCCAGGCAATACAACTGCTCCACCAATGCCTCCAGCACAGAAACAAGTTCCATTGGTCTGGTAGTGCATGATACAGATGGCTCCACACTCTCTATCGCTCATCTGCCTTCTACTACAGACCCAAGGCAGAGTTCCTGCAGCCCTGTTATCAAGGGTGTCACACTGCTCAACAGAGAAGGAATCACTGCTCTTTCTGCCATGTATTAGTGCAACTTATTCAGCTGCACAATGCAGCCAATATCCACTGCGATATACACACCCCTGGCTGTAACTCCTCTGGTAGGCCTGACCACTTAAAGGAACTGAAAGAAAACTGAAGAGTTTCACCTCACCTACTAAGGCACATTTCACCTGCAAACACTGAGTGAACCTCCCCAGTGGAGCTACCTGCAGCCAACCAGTGAAGCATTTGTGTGCTGCACAATAAGCCACAAAGGTAATGGATCCAGGTCAAAAATAACCCCAAGACAAGTATGAGGGAACATTGACACAAGGTATTTTTAACCTGGGTCAATTGGTTCAGTTAAGCAAATGGTGATAATGAGACACAACAGCAAGCAGCACCATCAAGAGGAAAACAATTCAAACTGTGTGCCCAGGCTCTATCAGCTCATGCTGCCAGGGTGAGATAACCTGCCAGTGTTACTGTTTGCACTACAGGCTATCAAGGAGGCCAAACCACTCCAGTAGATCAACCATCCTAAGCAATGCAGTCCCCATGGGCACCCAGGGCCAGGCAGCAGCATTACTTCTTGAAAACACAGCTGGGAACAACACATATTGCTCTCCTCAGCAAGCTCCACTCTCCTGCCCTGACTTCCATCCCTACAGCAAAGCCCTTTGCTCAGGCTGTGAAGCCCCTCCTTCCCCAGAGGCTGTGACTGAGGGGGTGGCAGAGCTGTACTGACCCCACAGCTCTGCCCAGCCTGCTGACCTGACTTTGGGCAGGGCTGAGCTAAGAGGAGGTACCCACGTCACAGACACTTCAGTTGGCCTTACAGCAAAGCCAGGCTGAGGGAGTGGGAGCAAGTGGCTGGAGAGGGTAAGAAACACATCTTCAGCAAGGTAGGTGAAAAYATGAAGAGCTCCTGGTGCCAGCACTGAGTCCTCAGAGCACACACTTCCAACAACTTGATCACCACTCGAGTTTTACTTTACCCGGCCAGCATTTCTGCTCTGTCTCTGGTCCAGGCTGTGTGTCAGCCGCTCGTCTGCRTCCAAGTTGCCATTGTCTTTGTCCAGGAGGAAGTCATTGTGCTGAGAGAGCGAGTCGCTCTCGGAGTGGTTGGCAGAAGGAGTGTCTGAGCCCTGGTTAGCTGGAGACGATGATCTAGAGGGAGATTCCAAGAATTTCTTGATTGAAGGGTGATTAAGAATTGTTGCATCACATGACCTGGTCCCCTGCAATGAAGAGGTCAGGAAGATCTGGTCACTATTCCCCCACAGCCTGGATAAAAACAAAGCTGCGCCAGAAGTGAAAAAGTCAAGGCATGAAGAAAGGGCAAATATTTAATCAGCTGCCTTGCAGGAAAGACATATGCTGCATAARATAAAACCTTAAAATGGTTCTACAGAAACAGTACCCCAAATTGAATCTGTTCCTTCAGACTTTTTCATCTCAGAGACCCACCAGTTTTGGAAAGGAAGACTGCAGCCTACTCAACTACCTATAATGTCCTTATGAAAATAACCTCTTCCTGTACAGACACCCACAGTCTCACCACACACAGGAAGGCCAYAGCTGCCCAGCTCTTGCAGGCAAGCAGGGTACGTAAGTGCATCAGGCTCTCTAGCTTTGACACTCACTGGCAGTCCTGTCAACACCTATGAGGCAAGCTACACATATTAACACCCTGTCTGCTCCCAAAGCTTACAGGGGATAAATAATAATGTGCTTAGGCATGCTTGCAAACTTTCCTAAAAACGGACATCTCGAGCTAATCTTAGAGCCTCCTAAACCTGCAAGGGGGAGSACAGGGCAGGCAAGTGTTTAAATCTCTCTTGTATTTTTCATTACCATGACAAAGGCCCTTCTTTTTCTCTTGCATTTGCTTTTCACCTCAGAAGTAGAAGGAAAATATCCATCAACTCAAAACAAGTGTCCCTTGATCACTTCCTGACCCAGGCACCAGACCTCCCTGTCACCTCAGTTTGRCAATGACCCAAGTCAGCAGAAACATCCCTGTGCAGCACCAGGGCACTGACAGACAGCCTCCCTCCAGCTTCTGCAGCCACAGACTCACATCAGACTGGCACTGCCAGCTTTTCTTACAGGCAGTACCAGCTCAAAGAGGCTTCTTCTTCCCTGCTCAAACCACCTGGACCAGCCAGGCTGGAACAATTATTCATGGGGCAGGTCACAAAGGAAAACAAATCAAGAAACTGATTTGGGATTTATTTGTTCCTTTGTTAGTTTTGTTATTGTTTTTGTTCTTTTTTTTTCCCTCTGCAGGTTTATTTTTAATCCACATTAAGTTCCCCAATTCAGAATTCTGCCAACATGATTGAGGGGGAGGCAGATAACAGCATCATTACAGAGCAGCAGAACTGCCCTTGAGAGGTGGTAGCAAGAGTGGAGTTAAGCATTGTCCCATCTCGGCCTTTAAAGCATCATTCCATTCCAGAACTTTCTTTCCAATTGTCCATTACATGCACAAGAGAAGCAATCAGCAATTCTCAATTACCTGCTTAGGAGAGTTATAGCCATGTATCCAATGGCAGGGACACACATGTCCAAAAAAATCCAAAGCCCAAACCAAACCCACACCGAGAAAGACTTCTTTTGTTTTACCTCTAGTCAAGTAAAAGACCAACATCTTGTCCAATAATTTGTGGGAAAACATAATAAACCACAACCATGAGGAATCCTAAGCCTCAAAACTCAGCAGCATTAGGTTTGAGAACTGCTTATGAGAACAGGTCAGGAACTTGCAAATCATCTTCCCAGAAGTTCTGAATTAAACTACAATGACTCCTATTCTACCAGAAGCAGAAACAAGCCCATCTTTCACTGCCCAGTCAAACATGCATGAGCCAYAATAAAAAACAGACAACAAAGAAAACTGCAACATCAGCAACATATTCAACATACAGAAAAGACTGATTTTAAACTCACACAAATCAGGAGTTTTAGAAAAAATTAAAAATGCAATCAAAGATACAGCTAGACTAGCCATAAGCTCAAAAACCACTGGAAAACTAAATAAAGCAAGGAGGCACCAGTAAGCTTTGTGAATACCTCAAAACAATTAGAAAAATAAATTATTTCTGGAAAGTGTGAAAATCATCAGGGGAAAAAAGTGAACACTCTGCATGGCAGAACAAGAAGAACAAGGAACAGYACAGCTCCTGCAGACACATGATGACAATAAAGGCACTTTCAAAGATTAGAACTTAGGTCACATTCTTCAGCTGCCTACACAAAAATCAAAGGCGGCAGAGAGATCTCCAAGCCTCCCAAGGCTACCACAACGTTTTCCAATTCCAGATGCTCAAGTTCAGGGAAGGAAAAACAAGTTGAGCCTTTTTGTTTTTACCCCACTCCAAGCCCTCTGAAAAGCACAATGGCAAAACCAGGAGTAGCATTGAGAGCAAGTGCTTGGAAGAAAAATTCTTATGGGACTGGAGTGAAATCCATGTTTGCAGCACCCATCTACAGCTTCCAAACAWCACAGAAAATCAGATCAACTTGAAAAGATGATAACGAAATACCTACACTGGTAATGAACTACATGTCATTTGGGAGTCTGCTCGAGTCATGACTACCCTGCAATTAGCAGTCATTAAGAGCAGAGTGCTCAGAACTGGGGTTTAACTAACAGGGTTTGAGGTTTTTTTAATCTTGTGAATTTTTAATCACTCTGTGATATCTCCTTGATTTATCTCCTGCTTTACTGTTGCCATCAGTCTGTTCACCAACTCATTAACAGACTGACTGCCAGGGCAAAGGAAGGATGGTTTCACAGCACTGCCTGAGACTCAAGAAATCTCAGAATCTTGGTTATTTTTCATTTTTTCCTGAAAAGTCCCCAAGTTCATCTAATGCCCCTCTACTCCTGTGAAATGGGAAAACATATTCCACACTTTTCAGAGCTTTGCAAGGACAAACTGCAGTCTCTGAGAGACAAGGTGCTCTCAGGGTAAAACTGAGGATAAAAAAAAAAAAAAAGCAGAGTATTTCAGAAACCAGAACTAGGGGCKGCTGAGCAACTTCTCAATTGCTTCATGAAGACTCACCTTTGCTGAATACCTGAGGCCCAGCTGGTGAAGCACAGGTCTCCTCTCCCACTGCCACCCGCCCCGTGCAGTTTGTATTCCACCATTTCATTAAATCACATCTCAAAACCAAACATCAGCTGAACAGCCACAGAACTCCACACCTTTCTTTACAAAGGTTCCCTACAGTTTTATTATTCCCAAAGCAGCTTTTACCTCTCCAGCTTTCAGGAGACCAGCAGAAGCATAATAGTTAGCCACAATACAGGCACGCAGCTTGTCCATCATCCTCCTGGCTTCAATCAAGCGCTGCGAAAATAAAAAGAAACAGAGTCATGAGAACCACTGCAGCAATCTCCCACACCCCAAACAACAGGATCTAAGGTATTTATAAGAATAAACCTTCATACCTGATCTATAACTTCAATTTCATGTTCTTTACTCTTCATTTCGACAGCAAACTGTTCCTTTATAATAGTCTCAATCTTCTGCACAGTAACATCTCGAGCTGTACAAGGCCACACATGGAAAATAAAGAAGGAGGAAGTATTTACACTTCTATTTTTGAGGCTCGATTTGACAACAGAAAGATCAGAAACTGCTGCAGAGTGAGAAGCAAAGGGATAAGTTCAGCACACATACACATAAAGAGACGGATCACTTTCCTGCAAAAAAAAGTTACGTCTTAACAAAAACCACATGTATTGTTAAAAGCAGGCTTATATGGAGAGCTATTTTTTCCTTTTTAGGTCTGAGATGACAAGTAACAGAAAATGGGAAGAACAGGGCCGGTTTGTTTACTTCTGTCTCAGAAAAGCTGTAAACAGTAAAAGGAAAACTCCACCGTGCAGCCTCAGTGGCCGCTGCGATTGCGCCAGAGTGAGCTGGAACACTACAGACATTTTTGTGCTCTCCTTGGCCAGATACACATCCAGGAAATTTACACCACATCATGCAGGAATAATAAAGCAAATTCATATTTATATGTTCAGCCCTGGCATGACGTGCAGCCTGCTCTGGAGTGCTACAAGCCATTTATTACTCACAAAGGAAACTACGTTATCAAGAGCTGATTTACCTCTTACAAAATCCTCTTCCAGCACAGCAGTAAAAAMATGTAGCCTTTCAGCAGGAGTTTACTGATCTTGGTGGAAAGTATGTAGTTTAGGATTTCAAACTGTGCAAATACCTTACAGCAAATTAGTGGCTAAGAATGGAATTGGCATATTATCCTGTTTTTCTAGGACATGTATAAACATAGGAAGAACTATTCTTTTTGCTCTACACCTACTGTAAACTTTAATATTACCCTTCATTTACATCACCTCCACTACAGCAAGGGGTTTCAAACAACTTCTGTTTTTATCAAGTTGTAAGTAAGAACCTGGCAAAGCAGGAATTACACTTCTAGAAGAAAGCCTGGAAAAGGTGTTCCAGCCTGTATGAGAAATAGTGACCCCACTACAAAGCAGATYAGCAAGAGTCCAGTTTTCCCTGGAAAAATCTCACATTGTTTCTACATGAAATAGGAGGCAGCTCAAGACTTTGGCTTGAGCTACAGAGCAAGTGTATGTCTTCCTAAAAAGTACCTATCTGTTTGAAGAGGTTTCTAATACCCCAGCAGACAGAGGAAAGAAAAACAAGTCAAAGCTTTGCTGGCATCTTCCAGATGGCATACATAATTTTACTGTCTGATCAGGTACCTACAACAGGAGTGAGGCATGGATGCAACCAGGGGTATCCTAAATAACTGTCCTTTACACATACATATACACACAGACACATATATATACATACATATATATATATAGCTCTTTGTGTGTGTATATATGTATTTTAGGACCAGAAATAGTTCAAGCCTACATTAAAACACAATTATGGTTGAATCTGTTTCAGTAAGGCAAAATTAAAAACCAGAGGGATATAATTTACCTTCAGCCATGAACATCATGATGAGGAAATTCCCATGCAAGGCTACACTTAAAATAAGCCTAAACAGATTAAGGTATGAGGTATGGCTCYAAGAGAGAGCACTGTATCTCTTTCCAAGGCTCATGCCATGCCATGCCACGCCAGCATTATGAAGATTTAAGCACTTTAGGATTTGTGGTTACATTACAGAGGCTTTTAAGAACACTTTATAATCATTTTTTTCCCAGCTCAGTGTCAACCACAGTCCCTCATTAAGATCATGTTAGTGAAATTYGTGTACTTAAAGAATTCTACTATTGAAAGATGGACATGTTCCATGAGAAGAAGCCAGTTTGGAGGAATCACCTGAATGCAAAGTTCACATTGGCATGGACAGTTTCCCAAGGCCATGAGACTCTGCTTGTTCATCATCAAGACCTTCTGAAAAGTYGTTTCAGAAGCAGATTAAAAATCCATCTGCAGTCCCTGGGACATGCCAGAACAGAGGGTGGTGACTTCTGGCAGCCAGGAAGGGCAGGCAGCTGGGAGTGGTGACATGGCCAGCTCCAGCACAGCTGCACTGGGCCCCCACTGGCAGGGCCAAGCCCCACGTGGCAGGCAGCACCTGCCCAGTGACACATTCAACCCAGAGTTCAGCCTCCTTTGGGCTGTCCAGCTGTACACCATCCTCCAAAACATCACCCACGAAGCCATGCTCTGYCCCTCTCCAACTGGCACCTGAAGCTCTATTCCTGGATCTTCTTCAGAGCCCACAGCCAGCCTCAGTTTTCTCACCTCCCTGTTTGTCAGCTTTTCCCATCACGATCCTCTCTCACTAGCTGTGCTATGCCAAAAATCACTAGCCTACTCCCTGCCCCCGGGGCAAGAAGCTCTACTCTCATTTGCCCACAGAGACTGCAACCTGTCCCAGGCACTCTGCCAACAGGCTGGTTCCCAAAGCAAGCATATGCAATCGTGCCARATGAAAACCTACTCATCCAGCCACTTGCTCCACTACACTTCTTTATCCACATTTCCTTCAGTCGTGCTCCTCTTCCTCCCCCCCTGCATGTTTCAAAGCCCCTTCCTTCTCCCTAAATTATCCTTTCCATGCTTCACAAAGCAGCACTTTTCTGCTCGATCTGCCAACTCTTGCAAGCATTTGTCATCTTCCAACAGCCAGTGCATGTACTGCAGGTTCGTGGTCTCTTCCACCCCTCATGCAGGTTCATGGACTTTTTTCCCCTTCCCATGATGTACTGTGACCTCTATACCCTAAAATGTAAACAACCTGACAATCCTTCCCAGAGCAGACTTCAGCAACAGAACAAATGCTGGAGTACAATTCAGCACGGGAAGATGGACTGGCAAATACTTCAGAAAGCAACAAAAAGCAAAGTGCTGGAGCTTTAGAGAGCTTGTGCTCYATCTCCTATCATGCACCAAAGGCTGCATCCTCACGCCTTACTTATGGTTCAGAGAGCAGGTAGGGATGACTCCATAGGACTACATCTTCATTTAGTCATACAAAGCTATCACTACCTGCCTTGCTCAATGTCTGTCCTTTGGCCCCAGCCTTTTCCTAACTGGTTTGCAGACAGCATGCACATCCATAGAATTTTCAATCCCACAGCTCCTACCTGACTGTTCAGCTGCTTTGTGCCGCTTGCTGGGATGTGTGATGGTGATATCCTCATAGTCGGGGTCCTTCTCTGCGATCACTCTCTTGATCCCAGACATGTTCTCTAGCCCACTGAGAGGAAAAATGAAAGCATTAACATTTTTCCACTGTGACTTTTGGAGCAGGCTTCAACCTCTCACCATGGGGAGGCCTGTGGTGCACCCCYCGAAAGAGCAGGGCCACCTCTCTAGTGGAGGCTAGCGATCGATCGTGCCACAGGTTCACAGCTGGGAGCTGGTTCTGTCTGTACAGCCCAGGAGCTCCAAATGCCTCCTGATGCCTGTGGCTCACYACAGCCTGGGTGGCCTCAGCCCCAGCGAGGCTGCAGTGGCGGAGCCCTGTGAGGGACGCACGGGCTACCACCCGTTATCTGGCAGGTGACTCCAGGAGAACGGAGCTCCCTCCACACACGGACCACCGCTCCTGGAAGGGGGAATACTGGGCACCCCAGCCGCAGACGGGCCCAGGTGGCTCGGCAGCAGCCCGGGGCTCCCCGCTCCCGGGTCACGCACCGGTTGTCCCTCGCCCAGAACCCCGCAGCCTGAGCCACGACCCTTCCCGTGAGGGGGCAGCGAGTCCCCCGGAGGCGGGAGCACCGCGGGGCTCGGCCCGCTGGCGTGAGGCGGCGTGGAGGCCGCCGCGGGGGGCGGTGTCGGCGGTGCCGGTGTCGGTGCCGCCCCGGGC
>NW_026623452.1:789729-904795 GCF_030028575.1 Malurus melanocephalus
GGGGCTCCCTCAGGGCAGAGCGGCCGAGCCGAGGGGGCAGTGGAGGTCCGGCCGCGCTAGAGCTGGGGCTGTAGGCAGCGTGGGCGCTCGCCCGCGGCAGCGGAGAAACCGAGATGGGCGACCGGTCGAGATCTTGTAGGGAGAGAGGGAGAGACTAATGGAGTGATTTGATCCTGACTTGCTGCCTGGAACAACGGTGTTTTAACATGTAATAAAATCTGGGGAAGACTTTTTAATGTGGAAGTTACCTCACGAAAGGATGATCGGGGTGCTGCAGTGTGTCCAGAGAGGGGAATGGAGCTGGAGAAGGATCTGGAGCACAAATATGATGAAGAGTGGCTGAGGCAGCTGGGGGTGTTTAGCCTGGAGAAAAGGAGGCTCGGGGGACCTTATGGGTCTCTACGAGGTTGTAGGACAGCAGCCTTAAGCTATGCCAGGGGAGGGTCAGGTTGGACATTAGGAAGAAATTTTTCACAGAAAGGGTGATAAGGCTTTGGAATGGGCTGCCCGGGGACCTGGTGGAGTCACCTTCCCTGGAGGTATTAAAGGAAAGACTGAATGCGGCACTTAGTGCCGTGGTCTAGTTGTCAAGGTGGTCTTCAGTCACAGGTTGGACTCGATGATCTCTGAGCTCTTTTCAGCCTAATGGATTGATTAGCACACAAGAAAGGTCTGGACTGAGGGATGTGCATCATAGCAGGAGCCCCTGCTGCATGGGCCAGAATTGGCAGCCCTGGCTACCCTCAGATAGGCTTCAAAAAACTCTTATACCATACTTGGTGGTCACCATATTTCATATCCTCTCAAATCAGAACTAAACCAATACGAATGAGTGSAGTTAATGCCATGGTTTGTGTTTGGCTCTGGCCAGGTTGCAACACCTCTCAGGTGCAGCTAATGGCATTCATGCTTTGGTCTGTGGCAGTCTCATTTCATGCAGTGAACCCTTCACCAACRTAAGTTAACATCCTGCTCACTCATGGATTTGTAAATAATTTATAAAGCCACTAATTAGCAAGTGTATGCTGAATGTTCAAAGCTTATCTCTCTCTTAAAGTCATCTTCTCTTCTGATTTCAGGATCAGTACTATCGTCTTTGACACTACTAGCCTTTCTTTCTGTCAGTCAACAAACATGAACTATGGCAGATCAATGGAGAATGTTCTTAAAGTCAAATTAGTAYCCTGCTCCCAAGCAATGTCTGTAATATAGTTCAATTTTATTTTCTTATTTCTGCTTAATGGGAAGAGCAAGAAGCTGTTACTAGAATACTGCCACCATTTGACTGTTTAAGACTTAAAATATCTTAAGGTGGGCTTTCCAGCTGTCCAAAATATTTCCATTGCTCTGCAGTCTGTGAATTCCCTTCCATCTTTTTTTCCACATTACTTCTTTCTGAAGTAAGCTGAGCATCTGCAAGCATTGAACTCCATCGGTACTTGCTTGTGGCACTTCAGCAAGAGCCACTCTGTGGCTGTACCCGAGCCTGGCCCCTCTGAACTGCAGCAGGCACTGCTGGCCTGCCACGTTTTCTATAGTGCTCTAGCACAGTCTGACCTCCCTGCTCGTGGGATCTTGAGACAGCCAAACCTCTGCTTTTAGGAGAATAAATCTTCCACAAGATTCCTTCCAACCCATGTTGATGCCAGTCACCTTCCCAATCTTTTGTTACCTTTTCTTTATTTCCCATGCTGATTTTGCCTTCCAAGTCCATTCACATTCCTTCCCAGTACCCAGGACTAACAAGTATTTCACATCCTGCACCTCTCCCTTTTAATTTTTTGTTTTCTTGTTTAYTCTTCTGCGCAGCCTCCAGCTTGCTTCTATTCCCCTCTGTGGAAAGTTCCATGTTGAAAACAGAAAGATGAGCAGGAAAAATACCTAAACTGGGAGGCAGGAGAACAGAGAGAGACTGCACAAGGGGCAGAATCCAAGTTAAGTGACCCAAAAAGAAGGGTGTTTCCTCCTTGTACCACTGAGCCCCTACCCTGGTACTTCTCATAAACTAAATAAACCACAGTGAACTATTCAAAAGGCAAATGTTTATTAGATACATTGAACTTTAAAAAACTTTCAAAGAATTATGCAAGAAATATATTTAAATATAACAGGTGTTATTGCAATTGTGCTACATTACAAAATCACTTTTCTACTGTCAGCACAATCTGAAGACCTTAATGTTATATGCGAGATACATTACATTGACTCTGGCACACAGTAAGCGGTCTGAGCTTTCCTTTCTAATGTCATTTGTGCTGCACCAGGCTGTTCTTGAGGACAAGAGCAGCTCTCTGTGGAACTACAGCTTTTATGTTTCAGTAAATAAAGGAACTGGCAAGGAATAACAAGAACCACTGTTTTCCTCGGCAAAAAAAGGAAAATCAAAACATGATTTCAGGCAAAAATATCATGAGTAACAGTTCAGGAGGTAAACTCTCTTTCCATAGCCAAGTAGTTCCTATTAATCCGACTCCAAAATGCTACAGGTGCACCAAAAGGAGAATGACTCATAGGTCCAGCATTTACACAGATGAAAGTAGTAATAGTACATTACATTCAAGTCTCTTGATTTGCTTATTGCCGTGCTGCACCACATTATTGCTTCATATTTTGTATCTTGAACAAGAGGTTGATGACTTCAGAGAGTTCAGAAATATCAGAGAGGCTACTGACTAATACAAGAAACCGTATATGTTAAGGACAGGAAGTCAAAGACTAAACTCAGTCCTTTGTCACTGGGGTGTGCTGGAAACAAAAAATAGAAAAAAACAAATACTGATTTCCCTAGATTAAATCTGCCATAGCACTGTAATAATGGAAGCATTATAGGCATATTCTAAACAGAACTTTAACTGCTCTAATCAATGAATGGCAAGATTTATTTCTCCTAGGTGGACATTACCAGTCTGGACAGTAAGACCAATCATAATAAAGGTAACAAACTGGGAGAAGTAATCCAAGCTCTTTTTCACAATAGATAAAAATATAGGTGAATTCAAGGCACAGGTATTTTCAAAATCAGCACACATTATTTTCTTTGGAGCTAATAATACAAACTAAGCCATAATTACATTATTAACAAGCTGTACACAGGGCCTTTATGTGCATCACTTGTAACAGCATTATCCGAAAATGATCACAAAATTATTCACATACAGATGTGCATACATAAACATATGAGCATAGACTGGATCCCTACAGTAGAAAAAAAGAAATGTTCCTGTAAATAACTTACAGTTCTTAATAATGTTATCAGGGCTGAATGCTCTGAGTAACATGAACTTGTATATAACACTACTTAGGGAAGAYAGCTGACACAAAGCCAGTGTGCAGAGAATGTGGAGTCACAGCAGGTTTGGGCTTGGTGCGAGGCTGCTGGTTTGTGGCAATGCTCACAGCACTGACACCATCATGAYCCATTTTTATTGATGCCATCTGAAATAATTCCATACTGAGGAAAAGTTGTGTGCTAAACATATTTAAAAAAAAAAACCCAAAACACTGCTTGGCCCCAGATAACAGGCTCCTGCTTAGAAATTTCATCTTACCCTCTAGGCTCCTTTTCTGAGTRTATGTTGCTCAGATTTTTTTAACCAGGCACAACAAAGCATTTCATTTGTACTTCCTTGTGTACTTGAGATTACATTCAGATTGTGCCTCACAGTGATCAAGTCTTGTGAGTTTCTTAATGSTCTTGAATTGATTTTTGCTATCTTCAGTTGTAAAAAAGAACCCCACATATACTTTCCACTTGGGCAATTCAGAAAAACAAACCCCTGGCTTTCCTGAGCATTGCCACTAGCAGACYATAAGCATATCTGCATCTTTATTGCTCCAGCCGAGTTCAGGGAATTGACAAACATGGAACATTTTTACCACCTGAGTTTCAGCATCTGGAATTGCAAACTTACGAGCATCCAGAACACCTTGGTTTCAGCGAGCCCAGCCAAACAATAAACCCCAAAGACAGCGTTTCCTCCTGCCATCTCTGAGYCCGCTCCAGTGCCTTTCTCCTGTCTCTGCTCTTTGGAGCTGGACTAAGCTGGGGCTCTGCTGGCCAGCACCCGCTGTGCTTCGGGCAAGGGGGAAACCTCAGGTCACAGGCAGTGAATGGGCCTGCTTCTTGTTCTGGCCTTGCAGCAAGTGAAAGAAAAACAGCATGAACAGTGTTTACCTAAGATAATGAGGTGAACTCAACTATTTTGAGGAAGAAACTGGAACAGGCAGCAGTGTCCTTGCTCTCAAGCACAGGGGACCAAAGCTTCCTCTGAATCTCTGTTACACAGAGTTGAGCATTTYCTCTTCTTCCATCACCAGCCTTTCTCAAAACTTTGCAATGTTAAAAATACTATTTTAAAAGCTTCAGTAAATTATAAGGSTCCATATCAACATAATCTGCATTAATGTCTCTGCTTCAAAAGAGTACAAACAAAGCAATCTTTGATGAGAACTGCATTGGTGCAAATTAAAAGAAAAAAATAATAGTACAGTCTGGACCCCTTAGTGCTGGAAGGGAAAGCAGAATGCCTGATCCCCAAAATGCATACCAGACACACAGTATAAAATGATTYATCTGATGGAACAAATGGAAGAGATTCCACAAATTATGTCTAYTTAACCATTACCAAGGAGAGAGCCCGCAGGTACAACCATGGTTACAGGCAWTGTCCTGTGGTTGGTGGCTGTAAAAGGGGAATGCTTCAGCAAGAAGCCAAGGGCTACAGGCTGCATGTGGTGCAGTGTTCAGTAARAGATTCAGAACCTTCCAGAAGCCTGGCTGCAAGAAAGCATCAACTGTCTTTTCAATTAACATCACACTGCTAARAACAGAAATGGACATCAAAATGGAGAAGAAAAATATCTACTCATTTCTGTTTAGTGGAGTGAAGACACTTCTTACAATTTATTCTTCAGGTGTGACTTGGAGATGCTTGAGCCCTCTTCCCATGGACTGAAGTTACATCTTTGTGCAGGTGCTCTAGAGTTACCAAATCCACTACCATTTATGTGGAAATATTTTGATTAGAGTAGATGACATTAATAATTTTCTCTMCTAGCTGAGACAAAGGAAAAAACTAAAACCAACTTGCTGCTCAAGCCCATAAACTGCAAAYATCTAGATATGCATAAGAGTGAGAGTTTATATCTTGGAMTTTATCTATACCTAAGTGAAATGCRTTGGAGAACAGGTGGCTCAGGAATGCAACTTCCAAATTAATGCATCCTTCTAGAAAAATGGTAAGTTTTCAATAAATCAAGGTCAAATTTTTCTTTTCTAATACATCTAAAAATAATTGATGTAACAGAGCAGGCCATAAGTGCAAATTATCTACAGAGTTAGCAAGCAAGGAAAAAAAACTCACTGCCTGTTTTAAAGAAATCATTGCATAAGTAACTGCCATTCAGCAATGCTCCACACCTGTAACTGTTCACCTTTGACACAGGTTCTCAAGAACTGTAAGCAGAAGTTTTCTGCATCTACATTTCTGCATTTACTGGATCGTTAAACACTATCATTTTCAAAAAACAGATAACAGTAACAGTACATAAATTGTTAAAAAAGACAACTAAACTATAAAATGAATCTTCAAAATTATGGAAAGCAGTATYTTGTTATTTACAGAGTAGTGCAGTATTATAAACACAGATTAAATGACACTTCTACACCTACAGAATAAGGACTGTTTAGGACAGCATGACAATCAACATTACAAATCTGAATACAACCAAGAGGAAATCAAARGAAAGGAGGATATTTTTCAAATTGCATCTCTAATTAAGTGCTCCTATAGTCTTTGACATTTTCATTTACAATGATGGCACAAGCTATATACACTGTTAGTACATAAAGTCAGTTACAGGGCAATTACCATTGCMATCAACAGACCTTATTCACAGGTTCTGAAATTGCCATTTTGAAGTAGAACTTGGTGAGCAAAAACAGATGAAACTTAGAAAAGGATTAATTTATCTGACTCATTTGTCTTACAYTAYCAAGGGATTTTCTTTTTAGGGCAAYGTGAATGTACATGCTCAGGACTGACCTCCTGATTACACCACTGATATGTAATGACTTAGATTTTATCAGTATTCTTAACATATCCAAAGCAGTGTTTGGTATTCAGCCAGAAACTGAAATTTGTGTCCTTTCCTGAGGTTACAAGTTAACTTTTCCCAAAGTGCAGCTCCCAGTGCTCTTTAAAAGTCATGACCATGTTACTGAAAATGGTGACTCCTAGTTTGGCATAGCTTCACTGAGGGTCAGAATTTCCATCTCATGAAGAAATACTCTGGGAAAACAGATTAGGAAAGTCCAGTGGAACAAACAACGTTCCAGAGATGGTGCTTGTTTTCACCCTCCTGAGCAAGCACAGAGACCAGAACCCTGAGGCCCGGGCTGGCTCTGMAGGGGTTTTATGGGTTTTTTCTGCCCTGGCACTGACCAACTTCCCTACTGGCTGCTGTCCTCAGAATTCCTTTGAAAGGCAGTTCCTGAGGTTTTTGGTGATTTACAGGAAATTGGTATGCAGGCAACCCTATTCATTTTTCAACTCTCAAGTGCTATTTCTGTTTTTATGAACTTTGTGCCTCAACTGTACAACTGTATATGGAAATAGAGTCCTAGTACAGAAATCTAGGGAGGACTTAAATACCTTTACTGAAAAAAACCCAAGGCAATAACGGAGGTGCATCAAAATACAGATGCTTCCAAGGCTTCAAAATTATCCAAAACATGTCATATGGCTACATGGACAGGTCCACAGATATTTATCTGGTGATAGGAAGGACCTTTCCAGAACTCTTTTATCTGTGGCCAAGCAGCTCATACAGTAGTTTAACTGTGCTACAGTGATTGTCTGAAGAAAGGCCAAGAAGTACTTGGTGGATACTCTGCCATCTCTGCAGATGAAACATGCCAAAGAACAATTTGTAGGCTGAAGGGCACAAAATCAAGTCCCCACCTCTAACATCAGGTAATTTATAGTGGGATTCAGAAAACAGGGAGAATCCAGAGTTCAACATCCTTTATTTCTTAAAAAGTTCAGACATTGCAATGAGCAAAGAGTGAACCCAGTAATTTTCAGCCTTCACCTGTACTATTCAAAAAGGTAAAAACTGGGATTCAAACTTTGCCTCACAGATGCATGCCTGCACTCAGTGGTTTTCCATGTCATGTAGCCTTGTACTTCTGATGGACATTTATCAACACTATGAAAAAGTTCCACAGGGTTAAGGAACACAAMCATCACTGCAGTGTGTTGTAGTGGCTCACCAAACAACCAATTTTTCCTCCGGAAAAAATCATTCCTCAAAAGATTCTCATATTTGTCCAATGTAGCTTGTTTTGTTGATGTTTTGTTTTTGGTTTGGTTTTTTGGTGGGTTTTTTTATTTTTAATTTCAACCCATGCATGAGCTGACATAAAATCTACTTGGTAAAGCCAAATAATCTGCTTGTATGAGTGATGCATATGAATTATAACTGAGCTTTTAAAATGGCAGATAATTATCCTAGATGATTCTTTGGGATTTACTTGCTTATGTATTTTTCCCATTAGCAGAACCAGAAACACCTTGCAGATATTGTTTCTTAGGACACAGGCAAAAATSCTTGTGAAGGCACTTTTCCCAAAAAGCTTTTAAGATTTTAATCACTAATCACACACAGGGCAAACTTTCTGACCACCAGTACAGTGTACTGCTCTCATATCAGAGCCCACAGCAGATATAACTGAACTCTGGTTACTGGGTAGATTTGTAGACTTGTTTTGCAAGTTAAATTAACCCTTTTTCTAAAGGCACAGGATATAATTTTCATACGATGCTTAGGCAGGGAATTCCCACTTCAGGAATCTTTAAAAAGCCTGTCTTGCAGCAGACCACTGGATTCATTCTTCTTCGTTTTTCAAGAAAAAAGAAATATTACAGTTTAAAGCCTTTTTCATTATATCTATGAATGGTCACACAGCCATGATATGATACTGGCCTGGGCATGGCTGCTACTCCCGTGATAATGCCCGTTGCAGGGTCATAACAAAGAATAGTGTCTGTGGCTTCACCATTTTCCCGTCTTCCACCAAGGATATAGATTTTTCCATTACACACAGACATGCCACAATTCTCCTGTTTCAAGAAAACACAAGGGAATACGTGATTATTTAAAAAGCAAGACTTGATTAGTGTGTGTCTGCCCCAGTGCAGGAGGGCAGCCCCGTGACTGCCTTTCTTTAACAGCCTGGCCTATACTGTTCCCTCCTGAAAGGGCCAGTGCAGAGAGCACAAAAATTAGGGAAAGCAGCAGCACAGTCCTACAGAAAAGGCTGTTTCAAGTCTAAGCCTTTACTACACTCAGCTCAGACAAAGGAAACAATGGAATACAACTGAACATTGTACTTACCATTTAAAGATCTGAGATAGAGAAAGGAGGAGAGAACAAAGGTTTTCAGGAGAGGGACCACAGTAGGTACTACTAATGCAAAGAATGGGAACAAGGAGAAGCACCTTAGAGGAGTAAGAGATGATGAAGAGGGATGTARATGGGGAGAGGAAAAAAAGGCATGACTAAAAAAGAGTGCTCAAGAAAAGACRATKCTATGTCTTACTTGAAACAGAGATMGGATTTTATTTCTTCCTTAAAAGCAGGCATGGAGAAAATATTCAGTTAAATAGAGAACACAGATCAAAACAAAGGAACAGAGGAAAGGYTGGGGAAAAGAACAAAATTTCTCTGGAGGTAATACCATAGAGTATGTGATTGGTGTTTTAAAAACATGAGGAAATGAAACTACTACACACACACACTTCACTACTGAGGGGATATGTGCTCAAATCTTGCTCAGTGACCCCCATATGGAGTGACAGAGYTCTCACTGCTGAAGTCAGACACTTTCTGTGCTATACAGTGGGGCTTTTTCACACTGTAAAAACAGCCTTTAGTATCTCCTGTTATACTGAAAGGCTTTAATCAATTAGAGGAAAATTAGTACATTCAGTCTGAATTAAAATACGCAACAGAATTCGACAAAGATCATTTCTAGGCAATGAAATCATCATCCACTATCCAGTTACCCTGTTCTTCCAGTAACAGCTCTCAAGCAAAGCCTGGACTGGCTAACAGTGACACCCAGCTGAAAAACTGCTGGTTTAGAAATGTCCTCTTCTGTGAGGTTTTGAATTACACAGATGAAGAGGTAAAGCAAGAATGGAATCAGAGATGCAATTTCATCAGGATTAAGCAAATGTGTACTTATTTCATACCAAGATAACAGTGCCAAAAGTTACCTTTCAGCTGTCTATAGGTGTTTGATTGTTAATTACCTGTCTGCTGAATGTATTCTGTACATGCATCCAGTAGTCCTCAATGGGGTCGTAGCAGTAAATGGCTTTGGTGAGCCCGCCAGCAACGTAGATCAGGTTGTTTAGGGACACGGCTGTGATACATCTCTTGGCAATGGGGATGGTTGCACGGAGCAACCAGGAATTGGTATCAGGATCATACGACTGAACCTGGAAACAAGTACATGCCTTTCAGACTGAAAGCCCAATTGATGGAACAGCCTGGCATGCCCATATGTTACACAAGGAGAGACAAAGCAGCAGTACCTCACCAACAACAGACTCAACRTAAATACAGATCCATCTATCARAAGYTTTTTCATATGCACAATACTTGAYAYTATTCTCCGAACACTCACACTTAAGAATTCACAGAACTTGCGAAGCCAATGACATGAGCAATGTATCCAAGAAAAAGACCACAGCAACAGTGTATCATCCAATTAATATTTGCTACTCTGTATTTTTTGTGCTAGAATACTCCATTCACCAAAAACCAGTTAAAGCCAATGTGGAAGATCTGATTTGAAATCAGCAATGCTGTTTGTTGCGGATAGAAGATGCAATCAAACACAACGAACTGACCTTGTCAGAACAGGTGTTGTCATCAGGGCCACCCCCGATGACAAAGAGTTTGCCCACACAGCTGGTGACAGCTGGGGAGCTCACAGCCTCCTTCAGGGGAGCCACCTCGGTCCAGCGATTGGAGAAGGAGTCGTAGCACTCCACACTGCTCAGGCGGTTCTGCCCATCGTATCCTCCAACCACATACACCTGCAAAAGGGGGCAAAACTACCATCATTTTATGTTTACAGTGGGGTTATATTTAAATACAAAAATTAATTCATTTTAAGCTCATTTTTTTATGTTTGTTCCTCAGATTTTTAATTTATACACAGGGGGAGAAGAATATGGTCTAAAAATAACAGGTAAAGACTCCCTGGAGAGTTCCATTYAGTCACATGTGGAATGACACTGCAAACACATGCCAAAGCATMGTATTATTAATACTGCAATAGAAACTTCCTAACTGAATAGCATTTGTTACAAAAGGCATTTCTCTGTATTTTTTTTCAGACAACATTCAACAACAGCAGCACCAAAAGCCCATCTGAGTTTAACTTYGCTTTTTGGCATTCTGCTTTTTCCCTACTTCCTTACAGAAATCTTTCCTCCTCTCAGTTTCTTAACTCTACTTTCTTGTCTCTTCTTTCATATTTAGGAAACAGAGCTCCTCATTATTTGTGTCTACCTTCTTCCTCTCTCTGCCTGCTTAGCTGCAAGTTTCACCTCTAAGAARTCCAAGTGACAAACACCACATGCACATCTTTCCTAACTTTCACTAAGGGAGTCCCAACTAGTGGGTTTTTGTTCAGGCACATATGCCTTCAAAATACAGGAAAACCTCCCATTTCCACACTCCAGGTTAGCTTAATTTTGATATTAAATAAAACTGCTGACATTCAGAGTAGTTTCTGTTAATAACTACATGAACTGTTAGACAGAACTTYTGAAACACAGGCAAATCCAGATGCTCCTTTGCTTCCCAACAAATTGCTTCTTAGAAATAMGCCACTTCAATGATGAAATGTCCTCCCCAAAAATGAGTGAGCAATAAAATGATTTTCATGTCCATGAGTAGTGTCTGAYTGATGAAGAGCCTAATTGTTTAAAATATTATTTCATTTGAAAATATATGTTTTAAAAAATATTTGATATTAAATACAAACTAATACTTAAGTGTTTTCTCCACTATTTTCTTACATACAATAAACATTGCCACTATAAAAAAATTAAAAGTATACTTCTCTTACTTTACCCAGAAGAACAGCCATTTTATGTCTCCATCTGCCTTTATTTAAGGAGGCAACTCTGATCCAAATGTTAAGTTGAGAGTTATAAATCCAGACATCCCGGCTATTGATTCTTCCACCTTTGAAATAAAACATATGCCAATATGAATAATACTGAATGGGTAATGCTAACTTKTAACASGACCCTCTAGAGTGGACAATGAAAACTTTATATCCCCTTTTGGGATGTAATAAGGATCTTCCAGTATTTATATGTTACACTGAAAAAGTAATTTCCAGTGGATTTCAAAGATGAAATCACACAGTAAATTGTCTTCCTTGTTTTCCTTCCACATAACAYGCTGACATCACATTAGATTATTTCTTGAAGTTGGGATGCATTTTAATGGCTTTTGCCCAAGCTCTTCAGGTTTCCTGTAGTGCCACTACCTGGATAAGACTCTTGAAATCCCATGCCCCTGGCACATCCCTGCCACCCAGTGCTCCTCTGCCCGCTCCGTGAGCATCTCCTTTGTTTTACACTTTGTTCAAATGACACAGGTACACACACCTGAGGGGTCAAYTTMTTTGGTTAAACTAACACACAGAGCMTGGTGTCTACACCATCAGCTTCATCCTATCATTTCCTCTTGCTCAAGGACTGAACACGTTGCTGGGAAAAGCCTGCTTGGGATTTTTTGTCTCTAGTTTCCCAGCTGTTGTTGCACACAGGCTCCTGCTGTATTTTAAAGCAGCCATAAGCYGGTCTCTTGAAATACAATTGATATCCTGGAATCAGCTGTAAAAAACTGCGGATTCATGCCAAACAAAACCTCCAGAAAATGYTTTTGTTTACAGTAAGATTATGCTGGGGCTGGTGTTCACCATTTACATCAGAAAGTGACTTTCAGCTGAGCTTCTGGAAGTTCACAGTACGAAGATCTGCCACACTACTTAAAAAGCAAACCAAAACAAAAACACCCCAGAAAGAGGATATAACAAAAACCAAACAACCAAGCAAACAAAGAAGCCTTAAACTTTTTAAGATTATTCACCTGAAACAAGAATATCATTCCGCAGAGCACACACCGCATATTCAGACTTGGTAAACTCTGGAAGTTTAGCCAGTGACTTCCACTCTCCTGTTACAGGATCATAGCACTCCGTGTATGGCAAATTAAACCCTCCAACTCGTTCACAGCCTCCAACAACAACTATCACCTCAGAATAACCAGTTGATCTAAAAAAGTGAACACAGAAAATTAAGATGTAGGAGACATTCATTAGTACATGAAGGCCAAACAACATTGTCTTCAAAACTATGTGAAAATCAGAAAAATTACTATTTAGCTTGAACTTCCACAACAATGAAAAAGAAAAAAGATGAAAGAGTCATTTAGCGAACAGGTTTTCACTGTTTCCAGCTGTCTCACTACACAGCAGGTTACCACACTGACAGATGTCCTGTGTAAGTGGTGGAGTTGCACTGCTATGTTCTATTTAAATCCATGTAATTAAATAATACAAAAGGAAAGCCCTTACTCTAATAATATTTTTCCTTTGACTGTACACATAGATCAGAAAAAGAGTTCAAGCAAGGCTTGAGACAATGACATGAGCAAGCTGTTTCATAATTATATCAATCTTCATTCCCCCCCAGAGCTTTACAAAATTAGTAAAACTTTACATAGTCTAAATACCACAAATGTTTAAAAGCAGAAGGAATTTAGTCACCAAAATAAGGAAAACCAGAAAGACCTTAGGGCCAATGCACAGTAAAACGAAAAACAGCAGTGGAAGGAGGAAACATTAAGGAATACTGAAATAAAAATTCAAACCTAAACCCAAAAATTAAAACTCAGTGTGAATAAATTAAGCATTAGACAGCCTGTGATGTACTCAAATACCTCTTTCAGTTCTATTCCACACACTCATTCTCCTTCTACTAACCAGATGCTTTTGCATTACACATATTCTATATTCACAGCAGTAACAAAACATATCTAACAAAAATTAATGCGCATTTGAATGCAGAGAATCAATCTACTATCTTTGATGTGCAAATCAAATTGCGACCACCTTTATTCCTCCTCTCAGACTTAYAATTTCTTGTCAGCATTTGTCAAACTCCTTTCTTGTCAGGGCATTTTSAAAATAAAGCATTTTGCACTGACATAGTTWTTTCAAGGACTGCTTTCATTTAAGCAAAACTGAAAGCAAGATTGACTTTATTTCTGATGAGCCTTTTTGTTGTGTTGTGCTTTGTACTATAATCCCACCGTGAATAGGAATCTCACAGAACAGACACTCATACCATTGCTGAGTACTGCAGTCTTCTCTCAAAAATAAAGAAGACGACTTAGGACTGGATTTGAGGTAAAAGTTGCATGATCTGTCCCTAAAATTTCTAACGTGAACTTACTTACACATACATACACCTACAAATCCTGATGAGGCTTTCCCTATTTTGAAACATCATGAATAAAACTAGTTAGCCCTTCTMTCCCCTTGTCACCACACACCATAATTTAAATATTCCATATATATTTCTACTCAGAATATTATAAATAGGCAAAGGCAATGCTAAATGGTAACACCCTACAGGATGATATAAAGAAGATGTGTCTGAGGAATGGCASGTACGCACCTGAACCCGGCAGAAGAAACTCTTGTCAGCTGCTCAGCTTTGAAGTCATGCTCCTTCCTGGTCTCTATGTATTTACTGTTTACTGGTTTTTGCTTTTTTGAGGAACAACTCTGAAAAGAATCTCTCAAAGGGTAAGAGAGGGGAAGTTCCTGTGCCAACAAAGCATTACCCAGGAAAAGAACTTCCATAAAAGCAGGACACTTATCTCATAATTTGCCTTAGAAGCAAACCCAAATACACCAGCTGAGTACAAAGAGGTTTGTCTGTGGATTACTTTCTAGATTAGAATTAAGGCCTCCACTCACTCACTGAAAACCTAACTGTGCCAGATTATCAACCTTTGGTTTAAAACTAAATGAACAAAAAGTCTTTGCTGAACTGCTGAAAAAGTCTTTATGAATTGCTGGATGGAGGTTTTCTCTCTAAGAGAATATTCGTTTAGCACAGTATTTCAAATTCAAAGAGAACAAGAAGTTTTCCAAACATTTTAGTACCTATATGACCATATTCCTCAGCTAAGAACAATTTTCTTCATTATATTTTCTTGAATGAGTCTTGCACTGGGTAGGTTTTATGGTTAGTTCCAAATACAGGGTTTTTTTCAAATGACAGAGAAAGGTTTTTTAAGCAAAATGTAGTAGGAATACACAAAAAACCCCATACAGGCAAAGGCTAATTCCAGAAAAGAACTAAGGACATATTTAAATGAAGGTTAGAAAGAGCTGTGACCTCAACCAGCAGTACAGGAAGCCCTCCTGGTAGCCCTCAGAAGAAACTGTGTGAGCAAAKTAACACAGGTGCTAAAAAAGGCTCTAAAGGTTCCAGAAGAGAATGTCCCACCACGAACAGGGGCATAAAATAGAAAAGCAGGAGTGGAAGACAATCAACAGTGTCATACAATTCCATGCATTCCCAAGAGCAGGWTTTCCAGGGGTCCTCCTGATGCCACACACACCTCTTGATGAGGTGAAAACACCAACCAGCACARCATGAGTTGCACACAAGAACTTTCAGTAGTTCAAACAGAATACATTCAAAAACCACGGTAAGTTCAAAAAACAAATCACAGAAATTCTGGTAAATAACTGTTTTTTCCTTCCACACTGTTAAATCACTTTTGGGTAGTAAATGAGACAGCAGACAAAATACAAGGTGAAACAGAAACCCATCTCTGAGTGGGAAAAATAAGAGACTACATTAAAGCTTTCCAAAGGCAGCCAAAAAGGACATGTTAAAATGTATAAACATCATAATTTCTGGTTAAAGAGGACTCTCCTGTATTGTTAACAGTTTAACAGAAGCTTTGGTGAAAGTCTGAAGATAACTTAAAGCACACAGAAGGAAGAGGCCCTGCTGGTTTGGGTATGGAAATGTGTCACAGCTCACTGCTTGCTCTCAGCTTGGAGATTTGCTGTGCAACASGTCCAGGAGGGACAGGACAGCTTACAGGGAGCAGGAGGGACAGCCTCAAGATGTCACTGTGTTGTTACAAGTCCATAACTGAAAGGCTCTTTCAGAAAGACCTGCATTTGCCAACGATGCCTTAATAGCAAAGAGAACAGYTGTGCCACACTTTAAACTTTTACTTACATCAGATAACTCTTTAGTGGCTTCAAAAAGAAATGAAAATCAACTTGTGAACTGCAATATAGTCAGTTCTTTAAAAAAAAAAGTAAAACCCACTCTACCTGTGGGTGCATTCATACCCAGACAACCAATTACAATAATTTATTTCCCAAAGTTTCAGTAAAAGCACCAGTGTAGGAATTTTTTATCCTGCAGCCTGTCTCTTTTTAGAAACAGTTTACATAGAAAAGACATTGGATGAAGGCAACAAAGAAGGAACAGAGCTCTCCACCACCCTTCCCTCCCCAAACCCCCCCAAAATGCCCAAAAAGGTGTAATGAAAACATGAGGGAAGGGGGACTTGGCAACTATTTTAAAACATGATCTCTTTTTGCTATAGGCAACAGAAACAAACAGACAACAGAAACAAATGACAAAGAACTATTCCATGAATGTAATATAGAAAAGGGGAAAAAATTCCTGCTGGGAGGCCAGCCAGTTTTYCTCTTTGTAAATTACTTCTCTTGTTCGTGCCTACTCAAATTCCCARTGCAGTTTAATAAACTCAGCAGCAAAACCAACAAACCCCCCTGGCTTCAGAAATCACCTGTATTAGGCAAGGTACTTYATTTGCAAACTGGAGCACCATTCCGGGGATGTTCAGATTCTCAAGCACATACACCCCACACACTGACACACTTCTGAGACTCAGTGTATTTGCCTTCCTTAGCCAATTGAGTAAGAAAAGCAGAACAAACACCAAACCAAATACTGCAGCTTGCAGCCCCCAGCAACTGTCTGAATTCCCATGATCCCTCCTTCAGGCCCAGAGTCAGAAACAATCACTGCAGCAATTTCCAGACTGCCCTGATCCAAATGCTTCCAAAGGCCCCCCACAGCAGTACACAGCTTAGAAAGTCTGGGAGCAAGGGCTGCAAGCTTAAGAAGAGTTCCTTCTCTCATGGAGGACTGAAGACTGGAAAGCCACTAATGGGGCAAACACTGCCAAGTATTTTTTCCCCCCCTTAAGCAAGCCTTTTATACCTGCCAACAAAATAAAGGTTCCCTGCACAGTGACTGTACAGCAACCACATATGAGTAAGAGTAAACGAAGAGGAGTAACTCCTAACACAATCTGTTTGTCTAGACCAGACCATTGCATCACCTTAATGTAACATGATTTTATAAAATACAGCTTAAATCAGCTGGAGTCAACTCTAAACTATTGTGTCTACTATCAATGACATGAGACTGGGAAAATATTTTTAAGGAAAAAAAAATCATAATAACCATTGCTCATAAATGCCACTAATGGATCCTTCCTCATTTCTTCTTGCAACCTCAGTCACCTATTTGTGTAACACATTATTAAGTGGCAGCAATTCTGAATTACTAAAATGTCACAGAATGAGCATGAAATTCTTCAGTAACTGTTTCATGATTCTTCAAAAATACAATATTTGGTTTCTTTACAGTTAAGAACCTGTTGTTCAGCTGTCTATTACAAATACATGTGCTACTCCATCTGTAAAGTATTTGTGATGTAGCAAGGAAATGCCCTGAATACATAATACCCCCATCCACATCCTTTGTGGTGTGCTGTACATTTACTTACACAACTTTACAGAAAGAAAGATGGGGAAATGGAGTGGTTTACCTGCCCCAGCACAGTAAGCTCTCTTCAAGACACTGCTACTGTATGAAATACCTTAAGATCTCCCCTGGCAAACCTTAAGAAAGCATTTTACTTGCAAGGGAAGGTAATTTCACTTACCTGAATAGTTGTTTGTTTGAGAGCAATAAAGTGCTCTGTGCAAAATGACCCATTTATGCACATTTTCAAGAGATGCGTGAGCTTCATGCATGTGGGAAAACACAGAAGTGTAACCACAGMAGCTCCAGAATTTAGCAAAATAAAATGATGTGCAAGAGAATTTTCTCGGGGCATGTGCATATCAAACACCTGTACATCAAATTACGCCCTTCTGCAGAAAAAAAAGGTTAAAAAAACTTCCTCACCTGCGTGGCCTAGTTCTGGGAGACATCATCTCGTTTCCAAGGATATGGTATCGCCTGGCTTCGTGCAGCAGCTGATAGCACTCTGGGGAATTCTGAATCAGCTGGTCCACCTCCACAGTCTGAACAAAGTAGTTGGGGTGCAGGAGCGGGAGCCTGACGTGTGTCAAGAGCTCGTGGAGCACCGGCCGGCGCAGCTCGACCGCGCGGTACACCCAGCGCATCACGGCCTCGAACACCATCTCCTCCTTACTGATCACCAGCTCATCGCTGCAAATGTAATCAATAAGCTCGTCCTTCCCCAGTTCCAGGAATTCTTCGTGCTGGGACACATCCTCAAATGTCTGCAGCGCGAAATTCCTGCACTTGGTGAACAGCGTCTTGAGCGAGTGCGTATCTGCGAAGCGCTGGATGCCCAGGCAGTTGCAGGGATCCAGCTGCTCCTCCAGGAACTTGGCGCAGGCATCGCGCAGGACGCTGATCTGGAACAGACTCGACGTTTCAAAGAGATACTGCACGTTCTCCGTGGTGATTTTCACCTTGCCCGTGTACACGTACTGCAAAAAGCAATCCATGGCTTCGGCAAAAATGCCGTTGATCTCCACCAGCATCTCTCTGCTCTCCCTGTGGTCGTTGCAGAACATGGCTCTGAAGTAGCTGCTGCAGGCCGAGAGGACGGCGCGGTGGCAGGGAAACTCCCGGCCCTCCACGCAGATGATGACATCGGTGAACAGCCGGCTGTCTCGGAATTCATTGAAGATCTGGAGAATGCTTTCTGCATGGGATGATCCCGAGGAGAAGTCGAAAAACTCAGGGCCTGACAATGATTTCGGGTCCATTTCAAAAACTTTCCGCTTGGTTGCAGGGGAATCTCGTATCCCGCTCTCCTCTCTATTCAGTCTGCGTCCCAATATTAGTACCATTGTTACATCAGTTGGCTATAGAGTCATTGAGAAAAATTCGCAGAGTTTCTCCTTCTCAGTGCAACGGTCTGAAAAATTAAAACACTTSAGTATTCAGTCTGGCACATTCTTAGCTTCATCACAGGAATTAGACAAGACATTTGCTTGCTCACTCTAAGAACTGGTGCAACTGTTGACCTTTCCTAGAAGTGGCACGGGGCAAATGCGTGTGCACCTTGCACAGGGCAGTGCAGCCCTGTCTGCACCACGTTAAATGCAAAATATACCCAGAAAACAGCTGTCCTGGAATGCAATTTCTGACTGCCCCGGCAACGCTGGTACTGCATTGGTGTTCAAGATAAAAAATCTCAAGATCTACGCTCCAGCACATCACCTGGCTGACAGAAGCAAAGATTTCCTGGATAATGATCCGGAGCATTGACTTTTCCCTTTTTTCAGTGTAATCCTCATTTCAGCTGCATCCTYCAAAGTACTAATAAAATAGCATTAGCAAAAAAGGAGGGTGGAGAGGAAGACTGAAATTGTAGAAGCAAAAATTTAATTGAGTAATCATTCCATTTTCATTATAAAGTCTATCATAATCAAGTCTTATAACACTAGTGTTAAAACAATCTGATCTCAACAAATGACCTTGACCATAATTTTTTACCTGTTCATTCCTAACACGTAAAAATTAGTTCACGGATGCTCTATGATTCTATTAAAAATTMATGTCAACTGCTAGCACACAGAATAGAATGGTGAATTACATTTGTTTGTGTAAAATTACTGGAAATATGAACAAAGGAYAACTTGGTGAGGACAGGGAGATTTTCTGTTTCCGAAGTACTCCGGCAAATAATTATTAGCAGGACTTTTTTCCCTGAACACCTTCCAGTTTCAAGTACAAGTGTAAAGGTTCCTCCCAGCATGCAAACACACTCACATTATCAGAGACCTGAAGTTGCAAAAATCAAAYACTMMAACGTTTGCATATGCCARTATTAAAGTTTGTAKGTGAAGAAAATGCAGCTGACTTTGCAAAGAGTGCATGTTTGAGGTAGTGACTTCAACCACAAYGGGGCTTTTTGCCTCTCCTGAGCATAGAAGTGACCTGGATGACTGTTCACCCAAACAAACTGAGSCAGCAAGAGGCTGGACAAAACACCCTCTCAGGCCTGACATTGGTACRATTCCAAATGCCTGYAATACTTATTTCTACGTCTACAAGGCCACAAACKGAATTATTTTAAAGTCTATGGAAATTTTTTCATGCCTCCCAAAGGTTTTATTTGTTTTCCCTGAATGCACAGTCAGGAAACATCAACTCCTCACGGCAACTTCATTTCCTGATGAGCTCCCATCCTCAGAGCTGCAATTACCCAGTCCCAGACTGGCCACGTCATCACTTAATATAGAACACAATGAACGTGCTTTTTTTAAACAGCCTTTTTACTGCCTTTTAAACAGCACCTTTAAAAGGCACCATCTGAACAAAGMRCAAGGAAAGAATGTGTGCTGTACCTTAACTCATTGAGAAAAGAGGTTCTAAAACTATCATGTTCCCAATAAAATTTTTTACACAAATTTACAAGGTAAATTCTTGGTATGGGGCTCATTTACCCAATAAAATATGTAATTTTAATTTGACTTAAAATAGGACCAGTTGTCACTTTGATGCCTGAAAAACAYTGTTGCAATGAGCTATCTAATAACTGATTGCTTCAGAGAGGCTTTAACGAGGCACAAATGGACAATCTGATCTGTAGCTGACATTCTATCCAATGTATTGCACAATCATTTCACCCTGTAATGACACAGGCCGGATACAAAACAAAAACAAAAGCCACCCGCAGCACCTCACGAGCTTTGCTGCTAAAACCCTACCCCCTACACCGAAAATCATCCGCAACTAACTACATACTACTAGCATGAGAAAGTTGGCAGAAACAAAGCAGCAGCAAAGGGAACTGTAAGAATGCAAATATAAATATAAATACAAATCCTAAAGGCTCAATTTCAGCATCACAGATTTAAATCAGAAGAACTTCACAAGAGCTAATGGACGTTTTCCAAAGAAAGTTACCCTCAAATGAGAAACAAGAGCCTGATACATTGCATGTAAGGGCAAAACACAGTAACTAGGTAAAGATCCTCCAAGATGGTATCTTYCTCATTATGTGGGAAGTTAAGACAGCACCGTATTATGCAATCACTAATAAAGAGAAACAAGAGCTCTGGGTTACAACTGCTCACTGAAGGAAGTAATGTCTTCTTTATGCTTGGAACATCACAAAACAAGGGGTCAGGAAATGAATTTTTTTAATATCCTAATGGTTTAAAGAAATGCAAGAACAAAAAAATTCCACAGAGTAAAAGCTAATCAAGGGGACAGATACTGTAAATTCACAAATAACGTACTAGAAAGGAGAAATAATTCCACTTCATTGCAGAACTTACTGTTTTTGAATGCACTTTCCTTCAAGTTCTGTCCAGTTAATTACTTCTGCAGGTTTGCTTCAGCAAAACAATTTCACAAGCCTATCAGTAACARTGTCACATGTTCAGCTCTATCTAGTATACGTGTGGCCTTCCCGCAAATCTTGCTCTGGCAGTTTTAAAATGTCACCTTCCAGCTGCCTGCCCCAAAGTAGGAAAGGCAGAGGAGAACCTGTGCCTGAGGCTGAGACAGTGTGCAAAGGGGGGAGATAGAGCAGGATAGACCTGTCTGCACCTTCCCTGTATGCAGAGGTACTTACATGCCTTACCTGCCTACAGACCCTGCATTGTAAAACACCAGTCATCTACAAAATTTAACACTCAGATCTCTTCAGTAAGTTTAGACAAAACAAAACTACATTCACCCATAGAAAAATACAGGGGAATTACTGGATCAGACAAAAAATAATACAAAATCTACTTGATTGCTTGTCTGAGCAAGGGTCAACAAGGATAGATTTTCAACCATTCAGAGTTTGCCCATTTAAAAACTGGAAAGGAAAAACAAATCMCACTTCCAATCAACAGGTTCTAAAAATGCTTTACAAACACAGATGTGGCTCTGACATGGATGTTACCTCACACATATGTATTTCTGAGTTAAGCTGGGTTCACCAGGAGTTCAGGTTCCTCTATTTCCTTCACCTACACTTGTCTACACAACCTGTTCCTCAGAAATGCCGTAAAAACCAAATTAAGAGGCTGATAAAAGAGATCTATAAAATGTTTTCCCTGACATTCTCCTACGCAAAATACTCTTACACTGCACTAAACTCCCATTCCTCCACTGCGACACCCTCCTGTGTGTTACCCCTTTCCCTTCACGCACAGCGGCGGTGTTTCTGTCACCTGTGTGTCACCGAGCTCCCGGCGCCAGGCCCTTCAGCAACGCCCTGTCCCCAGCTGTGCCTGCAGAGCTCGCCCTCGGGGTGGGGTTTCTCAGTACCTGAGGCTGTTCTGGGCTCCTGCGGTGCCACTGCGGCTGAGAGGTGAGGTCCGGCCGTGCCACCGCTGCAGCACCGCGCTCGCCTGGAGCTGACYGCCTGTCAGGGGAGAAAACAGGCGCTGGGGAAGGGGCGGGCAAGGCACAGCCACCAGCACAAGATGAGCCCTGTCCGCTGTCACCTGGTGTGCTGTGAGCAGCACCCCGAGAAACGAAACTCAATATAGGAACGGTATTGTCATGGCGAGGCCTGGGAAGTGCGGCTCAGGTTTGGCACATTCCGGTTATTCTGTGATTGGAGATAAGGCGRTGGGCAGGCTCGCTTCATCTCACGTGTGTGCTTACCATGGAGTCAGAGAAAACAACCTCCCCTCTGCAGCACCCTGGCCAAACCACAGCACGTGCTCTTTTTGTTTTGAAAGGAAGAGGGGGGTGGGGAAAAAAAGCATAACCTTTCCCTCTAGCAAAAAGAACCAAACTAAAAACTAAGTTTTTTTTATCTTTCTTTGTGATACGATAAAGACCAAAAAGTTGTTGTTTTTAGAAGACTTTCTAAAAATATAAAAATTCTTGCTTTACAAAAGAAATTGAAGACCTGAATGTCTAAGATGAAGTCTTTAGGAATACCAAGTAACTAGTAAACAACACAGTGATCAAGCTGACTGACACAGTAAAAGTTAGTTGCACTTGAGTTGGTTTTTTTTCTAATGTAAGACACCCTTTTGATTTTAAAGAAAAAAGGTCAAAATTCAATAGTGACCAAGGCTAATGACACACACACACAAAAGCCTTGAGTGCCCTCAAAAGTCACCCAGTAAAAAACAGGAACTGTTTTGGACATGAGAGTCATGATTATTAAGTAAAACAAAACAAAACCAAGCATCGAAAAGGGACACCTTAAAACTGCAGAATCCTTTATTTACCGTTTTGTAAGCGAAAAGGTCCCTCAGTAAAGTACACACCCACCGAAGAGGGGGGAAGGGAGAAAAGAAAGCACACTGCGTAGTATTTATCCATGTAGGGGGAAGAAACCGTCAAAAAGTAACTATCCTTCCCTCTTTGTTTCGCTGTCGTTCTTGCACGTAACTCACACTTTGTTAMACCGAACCAAATCAGAGCCTGAGCCCCGGCCAGTGCTCCCAAGGCTGCCGGGGTTCAGCCAGATGCCAGCACATCCGACAGCGGGCAGTGCCCGTCGGGCTGGAGCACGGCCCGGCCACCGGAGTGRCTGGGAGCCCAGCGGGCAAAGCTGCAGACCGGACCCGCCCGCGCCCGGCCCCGGCACAGCCGGGCAGGGAGCCCGCGGGAGCTGCCGCGGCTCCATCCCAGGGCGTTGYAGCCGCTCCCGCAGGGAACATCGCGGCCCCGAAACCGAGCGAAGGCAAGGAAAGCGGGGCCGGAGGCGGCGGCACAAAATGGCTCCTCCCGTCCCGCCCTCCAGCTCACCTTCACCCCGGGCCGCCCGCAGCGCCCCCCCGCGCCCCGGCCAATCCGCGCCCGCGGCCCCGCCTCCCCCCGCCCGCCGGCCCAATCCGCGCCCGCGGGGGGCTCGGGGGCTCGGGGCAGACCCGCGTTACGAAACGGCCGCGGGCGGTGCGGGGGCACTGCGAGCCCCCCGCCCGCTCTGCCCGACGGGACGGGACGGGAGGGAGCCCAGCCCAGCACCGCTGCGCGCACGGGACCGTGGCGGGGGGGAACACCACCACCACCAGCACACCGCAGGACACACACAGCCGCGGGTCCCGGGCTCCGGCGCTGCCAACAGCCCTCCCCCAACGTGGCACCGCCGCCGCGCGTTGCCCGTACAGCCCCGGACGCGCTGTCCCCGCCGCGCCACTAACGGTGCCGGCCTGTCCCGCGTCTCGGCCCCGCGCCCCTGCTGTCCCTCAGCGGCCCCCGCGTCCTTCCCGGGGATTCTCGGCCCGCCGCGGAACATCGCACCCCTCTCTCCCCACCTTCACAGCCGGGAGCGCGCCCCGCCGTCCCGCACTCACAGCCGGGAGCGCGCCGTGCCGCTCTGCGCCCCTCAGGAGCCGCCGCCGCCGGGGTCGGGTCGTGTGCGTGGGCGAGCGCGGAGCGGAGCGGTGCGATCCGGAGCGGTGCAGCGCTCGGGCCTCTCCGCCGCCGCCGCCGGTCGCGCTGCCAGCGCCGCTCAAAACAAAGGGGCCGGCGGGGCATGTGACCTCCGAGCCACCGCACATGATGTCACCGGCTCCGCGCGGCCCTGGGAGCTGTAGTCCCGCCGCCCCGCCCGGCGGCCGTCAGCGTCCCGGGAGGAGCCGGGGAGAAACMGAGGGGAAGGGAGAGTGTCGGCAGCAGCAGCGATGGACGGCAGCAGCTTCCGTCGCTGCGAGCTCTTRCCACCGCCGTCCATTTGCCGCGGTCGGGGAGCACACCCCGTATTCTCCCCGAGTATACCCGACCCGCCCCGGGAGCTGGCAGAAGCTTCAGGTGCATCGGGATGGCACTTTCCACAGGGACAGTCCCTTGGTAACAGTCCCTTGGTGACAGTCCCTTGGTGACAGTCCCTTCGTGACAAGTCCCTCTGTGCCGGCTCTGTGGCGCCCAACCGAAGCCCTCCAGCAACAGCCATCTCCGAGCCTGAAAATGGCACCCTGTCTTGGGGTAGGTGTTCAGACTATATGACCAAAACAKAAACTATTACATGAAAAAAATTAACCAAGAGAGAATCTTTACCTACCCGAGCTACAGCTCTGCCCAATTAATTCAGAATTTCCAGTTTCTCATCAACAGTAACACAAAACAGAGTGAACCTGTCACTGCCAGCCATAGAAAGCCAAGGTCATGTTTAAGCTGGGATATGGAGGCACAGTTGGGGGTCACAGTGGTGGCAGCCAGTCAACGGCAAATATAAAAGCAGGACCCTGGTGTCATCACCCTGCAATTTCATGAGCAGGTCTGAGCCTGTACTGGAGCCCAAATTCACTTCACATCCAAAGTATTTGGACACTGGCCCATGCTCCAGCACAGGCTGATGGAACATGCCTGGGAGTATGGAAATTTATTTTTGTTCTGCCCTTTAGCATAAGCAACTTGCAAGCCAATAATGCACAGTAGCAAGGCAAGGGCAGGGACATGTAAGCTTAAATTAAGATCATTACCTGGTACTAAATGAGGCTTTATGCAAYGTCGTGGAGCTGATGTAGGCAGGTAACTGTGTTCTCCTTCCTAGAAGGATGATCTCCCACTCTGGACCCTTTCTGTCAGGGGAAAAGAAGAAATACAATTTCTTCTGTTAGCTTCCCCCTCCTTTGCTTTCCTGAATGTTGGATATCAATCCCAGGCATAATATATCTTTACCTTTTGGTGAACCTCACCAGTGTTCTGACCCCAGGATGTTCTCCCTTGGCCCTTCCCGGGAAGCCGTGTGCTCTGGGCAGTAGCTGACTGGGCTCTGTCACTGAAACTTGAAGAGGAGCAGTGTGTGCTCAGGACTCTGGGGCTGACCTCCTCCGGAGCAAACCAGGCTCAGRTTTTCATATGTAAAATGAGCTCTGCTTTCCCCTGGGGTCAGGTAAATCGCAGCTTTGCAAAACAGTTAGAATTATTAATTAAAAAAAAAATCTGAAAATAGAGTGAAAATGTCAATTGATTTTGGTATGTAAATTGTTTTCACGTAGATCTTAAACAATTGAAACCTTCAACCATTTTCCTGCAGAGCT
The DNA here is from genome assembly GCF_030028575.1 of Malurus melanocephalus. Lineage (NCBI taxonomy): Eukaryota > Metazoa > Chordata > Aves > Passeriformes > Maluridae > Malurus > Malurus melanocephalus. The sequence goes on from NW_026623452.1 coordinate 815,114, forward strand.
AAAACTCCGAACTGCTTAACTGACTTCATTAGATATGAAAGCATTCAGTCCATTCCTCATCCTCATCCTGAATAAGCAAGAAGGACCCCAAACCACATGAACAGCAAAGAGAAAATCAGCAGCAAGTTCACCTTGTCAAATACAGGTCTGTTGCAATAATGTGTTGTATTTCACTCACTGAATATAGGAAATATTAATAACCTGAACAGTCCTACTTGTTACAGAGACATTAAATCTAAAAGTATATGACCTAAGAAAAATGTTTTGCTTAAAATAGAACTCTTATCCTGTATATCCTCTTSTCTGCCCCAGTCCTTTGAGTCTGTAACTCTTGGGATCAGTATGGGTATGTAGAGTTCACTTGAAAAAACATAACTGGGATTAAAGGAATGAATCATAGGAAGGAAAAAATCAAAACAGGATCAAGGTACCTCTGAATTGGCTTGAAGGCRCTATCTGAAGGGTCTGTGTTTACTCCAATAAAAACTGCACGTGGTAAAAATGTCTTGTGTGAAGAGGGTCAATGGAGCATTTAAAAAGAAAATACTAATTAAAAATACTCATTGAGCAATCAATCATTTCATAATGTGCTCATGTATGCATGTGGTCACATCCAGGCACTTCCAKTTCTGAAAGCCAACGTCACCAAGGATGTCTGAAATTAAGGATACATCCTATTGCTCTTCATTCCTCTGCTAGCAGGGGCATTGGCTGTTCTTTCTCAAGCTGYGCCAAGCATTTCTCTCAAAATAAGCACTTGCACGCTGCCTGAGAAGCTGAAACCAATTATTAAAGATTACTCATTTCTATAAAGCTTTGTTAATACTTTTTTAACAATGTCAAGTACTTGTAAAGCATTTAGGCCAATGTTTTCCAAAGAGGTCGGTGATTTTGGAGATTTTGAAGGCTTCTTCAGGGCACTGGAAAGGTTAAAGCCTAAAATTAGAAGCCTGCGTGAAGGTTTTGGCATGGTGTTCATGTGTTTTTCTGGTGGTGTTGGATTTGAATACCACTGCTGGGTRCTTTTCAGACACATTTCACCGATGYACGGGACCAAAATGCTCTGTGCATTTCTGCAGGTAAAGGTATTAGCTATTTTGGGAAGCTGTGGAAACTTTGCTCTGCTGTGGGGAGCGTGATAGCTCCTTACCAGATTTTTTTAAAGTTTAAGGAAAACCCAAAGGTTTTCAAGTGGTTCATACACAGAAAACAAACCTGAAGAAAGTCTGTGATTACTGCGCATGGACATTTATGCAAAACAGTCTGGGGAAGGGCTCAGATCTGAACGAGGGAAGAGGTGAAGGTGAGCCACAGCAACCARAGCAGGAGGCTGAAAAAGAATAGGAAAAGAGAGGACTGTCTAAGCCCCACAGCCCTTACCCTGATCACCGATCAGAGAGAAGAGAGGAACATTAAACTGTGAAACATGTTAAAAATCCTGAATGCAATACGGGGGGGTATCACTGAATGAAAGAGAGTATTTAGACATTTAGGACAAAGAGGAGTACAGACTGACAACTAATAACTAACAGAAGGGACCTTATGAAGAGCTGTGCAACAAATGTAGCAGAGGTGAAACAAATCCTTCAGTACAAGGAGGAAGAACAGATTCTGACATTCCTATGAAAAGTTTTCATGGTCAGAAAGCTTAAAAAAAAAAAAAGAGGTGTTGTTGAATGACATCACTGTGGAGCCTGATGCAAGTAGGCACAAAATGTAATGGCAGAAATAATTTAGCAGGATTACAAATAGTGCTGAGCAAAAGGAAATGTGACATTTCTAGGAATTTGTGAGGAAGAGCAGAAGAGTGAGTTCAGTAACTATTGCCAAATCTGCTTTTTGAGTATGCCAGAAAAAAAGCACTAAGGTGCAATAAGTAAAAAGGAAGTATGAAAATARCATTAAAAGAAAGGGCTGGATTAAATGAGGATAAAAGTAGAGCAAAATCTCTTCATGTGATAAGGAGATGATCCTTGCCCTCTACTCTGCTCTCCTGAGRCCCCACCTGGAGTACTGAACASYGCTGTGGTGCCCCCAACATAACAAGGATATGGAACTGTTGGAGCAAGTYCAGAGGAGCTCACAACRTTGATAAAGGGACTAGAGCACCTTCCCTGTGAAGACAGGCTGAGAAAGTTGGGGCTGTTCAGCCCAGAGAGGAAAGGGTTGTGTGGAGATCTCATGGCAGCCTTCCAGTACCTGAATGAACCTACTGGGAAGCCAGAGAGGAACTCTCCATCAGGAACTGTGGTGATAGGACAGGGAGTAATGGGTTTAAACTGAAAGAGGGGAAATTTAGGTTAGATATATAGAAGAAATTCTTTACTCTGAGGTTGCTGAGGCACTGGAACAGGTTTCYCAGAAAAGCTGCCCMATCCCTGGCAATGATCCAGGGGRCCCTGAGCAACCTGGTCAAGTGGAAGWTGTCCCTGCCCACCACAGCGGGGTTGGAATGAGATGATCTTTAAGGTCCCTTCCAACACAAACCATTCCCTGATTTGGTTATTCTATGATAAAAGACATCTCACAGAATTACAGAGAGCACACCAAAATTTTCTAACATCCTTCCCATGACTCTTTCACTATCCTGCCAAAAGCCCTGTGGGTCACGTTGACTTGAGATGGTGTGCTGGGATAATCTGCAGGTACACCCATTTAGGCTGGAAGGCATTTTTCCAGGACCAGGCCCTTTCAGCCTCTCCCTTTCCCATCACCTGCAGCAGGAAATGTCATCTCCAACACCAGCTGCTGCTCTAGCACTTGCACAGGAAGGGCCCTGGCAAACCAGAACTTGCTCTCCCCACACACCTCCTAAAYATTTTTCCATYTTCACTGCCKCCTGGCTGACTCTGTGGTTCCCCCTTTCCCCTGRACACTTATGCTRCATGCCCTAGYCCTTTTCTCAGGCTGGCAGTGCTTYCCTGGGTGTCTCTGCTGCGGTGAGGATGGGGAAGGTGGTGATGCATTCTCTAGAGCCAGATGCTGTGCTTGGCCCTGCATGGCTGATCCCTTGCTGGGTGCTGTCCCACTGCCTGCATGTTCAGTGCTCACTCCTGCTCAGCCAGGGAGGCTCTGGGATTGCAGTGGGTAACTTCCAGTACTCACAAAAGCCACCTTGTAAAACATCAGTAACATGTTTACATATTCAGCCCTGCAATCAGTATTGCCTATCTCCCTGGATAATCTGGTCCTAGGCCAGCCSGTGTTCCTATCCCAAGCAAATCCTCTCTTCCCACTCATTCACAGTGATTCCCACTCATTCACTGCTGTAAGCACCTCAAAACAAAGTCCATGCCAACAGTCTTCATGTGCAGAAAGTATGTGCCTAATTTTTTCCACCCAGTATCTCCCATGCTCCAAGCTTGGGAGATGACTATGGGAGTGTAATTGCAGAGCCGAGAAGAATGAACATTGCATCACTGCTGCCATAAACACTGAACTATTTCTTTTTGTACAGCACTGAGTATCGAGACACCACAAAACCAATGCCTGGCTGGGGAGATGAAGTCTGTTGTGCTGGTATTTGTCTGGTTCCTCTCTTTGGGGAGAAATAAGAAACAAAGAAATGGAAGATGTTGGAGTTCTTGTTGGTCACACAGGTGATGCCTTGAAGGGAGTTGTTGTGGAGTAGCAGATGGACACAGGCAATCATAAATCCAACAAAAGAGCAGTAGGAACCTACATAAACAGTTCCCTGAGCCAGTGTGGTGTTATTGCTGTGCTCCCACAACCTCAAGCCCAACCACAGCCCCACAACTGTTTGCATTAAATATTCTCTCCCAACAGTACTTTTTCACATKTCCCTGTGCCACAGGCCTTCCCTTTATGCCATGGAGCACCCTATGGCAGAACTCCAGCTCTGCCCTTCAGACACACTAAATAGCCCTCTCCTCAAAGCATTTGCCAATGCCAGGACCAATTAATAGGCAGGAGCATTGCACCTCTTCACCTCCAAGACCTTCAGGCATTTCACAAGTTAAATWAATCCTTTCTCCAATTCAAGTAACCATGAAAGCTTTGTCTGAGAGTGAAGAAAACAGCCAGGTTTCAAATAAACAGTGTTTTCAATAGGYATGTACATGCCAGTCTCCCAGAACAAAATTTCAGACTTTCAAAGCTATGAGTGACCTTCCAGGCTTGCAGATCCCTGCCACCACCCGCTTCTGGTGCTCTTCTGGCGATAGGCTGAGGAATAGATCCTAAGTTTATTAATTAGTTACATCAGACTAGTATCCTTGCGATCCCTAACAGTGACAGTGGGACAGCATGTTTCCAGTTGCAGGACCAGCCATCCTGTGTGCCAAGGTTGTCACGCTGGTCTGGGCTGCTGTGCCTTTGGGGTGGTGCGTGGGCAAGTATCTAGATGACTTTTTTGCTATTTTTTTTTGTCTACCCCTTCACATTGGTCAATCAACAAAGTTTCATCCGTAAAGTTAATCCAGAAGAGTTAGCTCACCAGGAGCTCTGTGATTTCTTCCTCCGCTGCTCGCAGCCAGAGATGCTGAATGGCTCAGCACCTGCATTCTAAGACACACTCCACTGCTCCTGTTACTGGCACAGGGGTGCAAAGTAATCTCTCTCCAAGGGTGGAGGAATCATGGATGCCAGAAGGACAACTGACAAATTTGTACCCAAATCTCATGCTTCCTGCACCCAGGAGAGGAGCACAGTAGTGATTTCTACCACCCAGAAATCACTGGCTGGGCTCACCAGCCCAGCATTCCCAGCCTGAAAGCTGCTGCCTTGTCTAAAAGTAGTGGCTGCCTTGGGCATGGACAGCTGGGGAGGGATGTGGAACAGCTGCTGTGYTAATACAGCTGCTTTGGAGCAGCACCCAAAATCCCAGCTCAGATCAACACCCCGGTCACCCCCTCCTTGGTAAACAAGCTTTGGAGCACCTGTTCTGAGATCTAAAATGGGCCTGTTTCTGGACCTGGAATAATCCTGTGGAAAAGAGTTGTGTGCTTCTCTAAACAAAGCTCTCAGCTCTATTAAAATGCTCAGCCAGACTAAAGCAACAGATCACAGGTCTTGGACAAGGATTTGTCACACGACGACAGGAAAGAAAATGTTAGCCAAAGTAATCCTAGGAAAAACACATGTAATGAAGGTTTGCAGATTCCAGTGYAGCAGCTAAGTCAACACCTTGCTTTGCCAAAAAAACATTGTGAAATCTGTGGTTTACTCTTTGATCCTGAGCCTTCCCTACCCATCTATTCATAAACAGTATCATTAGACAGAAATGATTGTAAAACTAAGATTGGTTTGTCAGTGAGCTTCTGATAAAWACTAAATTGACTTGTCACGTCACAGATGGCTGCAAGACTATGCTGGCATACATTAATATGGTACTGAACCTCGAAGAAAAAATGGATTATGTAAAATATTACCTATGGTATGATAAGCTTTCTTGGACATTTTAATTAGCATTTTTCTGTAAGGATACAATATGTTGTAATTTTAAAAGGGGAGGAGACTGAAATGAGGAACATTACTGTAAGCAGGAAGTTATACAAGGCAAATATGTCTAATTTCTTTACATGTCTATATATTATTAATATTTTTCCYCTAAAATTAAATAAACCTAATAATGCCCTTCTTTTTGTCTAACTCAGAAACACACTAATAAGAGTGTGAAGTTTTGAAGAACTTTTGKCTTTCCCCAGGGCAGATATTATGGAAATACCACTGGAATATTAAAATTCTCCATTCTCTTTTTAAGAGAAGAATTAAATTTTTCTTAAATCGGTATTGATTGGCAGAAARATTACAGTAGCATTTCTAAAGTGAAAGCTCTGTAATTGGAAGTGACAGACTTTTACAAGTTCCCTGCTTTTTCCTGTCTAAGATGGCTTTGGTCTCTTTCTCCTATGTCACCCCTCCGAAATTTCACACACAGTCAGCTGGACTTCGTCTCCCTGGCTGATGCTGAGGAGCATTGAGCTCCGAGCTGTGTTCCAGCTCCTGGCCCTGCCAGCACAAGATCTGTCACACTTTCCAAACTCGAGGCGTTGCAGTTGCCGAGCTGTGCGCCTGGCCTGGTGCTGCTGTCCCAATGCCCTACATTCCAGACAGCTTCCTGATGGATTGCAGAGCCCTGAGAGCCACCAAGGAGCTCTCCCAGCACCTCGGGGGCCCCTGGCTGTGCCAGCTGCAAGGCTGGAGTGACCCTGGAGGCTCTCGGGGTATGTGATCACTGCAGAGAGCCACAGCCCAGCTGATCCTGTAAGGAATCCTTGCCCCTGTTCCTGGAGCTTCCCTGCACACTCCCGTCCGAGGAACACCAGCGCTCACGGGCAGTGTGGCATGGCCAGCGCTGGCCCCTGGGCTCCCTGCTCAGGAGTGACACTGCAGCGTGCCCGAGTCCTGCTGTGCCCCAGAGGAGCTTTGGCCAGGCTCAGGCACGCACCCACAGGATGCTCAGAAGAGCCACACGGTGCTGGAGATGCAGCGGGACCAGGCTGGGCAGCTCTCCATCCCTGCGAGCCTGCGGAGGGCAGCGCCTGGGCACGTGTCCTGCCTGGCCTGCATTGCACAGGAGGAGGAGGAGGGTCTGGAAAGCTGTAAAGTGATTTTCTGGCCCCTGCTGCTGGGAATCTGATGTTCAGAGCAGCAGTTACGGCTGTGTTAAGCTAAGATGATTCTGATCAGCTTTAAAAAAACAGCTGGCAAAGGCATAGGCTCCTACACAGGCAGTTAAAGCACACTCAAGTAWTTCCCTTCCTCAACAGGAAATACTATAGGTTTTTCAGTACTTCCTCTTTTTATATTTGAAATCTTYGCACTTCATGCAATACCTTTATTTGCATATGGATTGTAATACCTCACCTACACCGTTTCTAACTTTGGGTCATTCATAATTCAGTTACCTAAAAAGCAGTAACGGTTTTTGTTACTGGTAATAATTAGCAAAATGTACATTTCTGCAGCACGATTTCTGCTCAGATAAATATTTTCCCACCTGCTCAGCTACTTAGTTAACAATCTGCCCACTCAGTTCTTCCATAGGCTGCAGGGCTTATTCACATTTCCAAGCTCCCTGGCTCACACCATATAATTCTAGTGAAAGCTGAACCTGTYCATGWCAGGGGACTGGAATGAGATGATCTTTAAAATCCCRTSCAACCCAAAACATTCTATGATTCTGTGATTCATRYRGAGTTAAGATTGAAGACCTTCCTCTGTAACTAATGTTGGATTCTCTTGAAAGCTGTCTAACAACACTGCCTAAAGATCTCTTTCACACAAATTTTAATTTCTTGCAAAAGACACAGTTAAGGCACCCTACTGAAAAAGTGCAAAAGTTTCATTTTTAATAGTATTTTATAACTTGATTAAGCTTCAGTTGCTGTAATGATGTGGAACTAGCTGAGAATTATAATCCTTTTTTTAAAACTAACATTCAGGCTCACCAGACATTCACTATTCTTCCCACCATCAAACTGCAAGTTTAAATGTCTWTAAAAAGAAGCTATGGATGAATAAATAAACCAGAAAATCAGATAGACGTAGGTGGTGGCTTTGTACAGGGGAGCACTTGTGTGTGGATGTATTAAGTCAAATTGYACTTTGACCAAAAGTTATGCATTTGTTAATTGGAAACATGTAGATTTCTGCTTCTTTTCCCCAGACTAAGCAAGGCTCAGCTTTYAGCAGTCAACTGTCAGTGAACCAACTAATTTCTCCCTTCATTATGTCAGAATAGGAGACACAAGGATTAATTACAGAAACTTGGGGTTTCCAGGGATAAACTTATGTTCCAAAAGTAGCAATATTTGCCAATGCCATCATTATTTTTTTGGTAATTAGGCAAGTTAGTAAATGACCCCATGTCAGCCAGCAGCAGAAACTGTGCCATGTGATGGTCAAAAGAAATGATTGACTCCGTGATCTGCTGTGTGCACCACACAGAGTGTCACTCCCTCTTGTGAAGAGTCCTGCTCCCTTCTAGTGTCACCATCAGCAGAAAATAAACTCTCATTTGGTTTCAGAAAGTTTAGTTTGGACTTAATTCTTTTGCTTTGGCTCCATGTGGGTTTCTAGTGTGATAGACTCAGTCTTGCAGGGAAACAAAGCAGCCTGATGCGAATCAGCAGTGGTGAGGATACAGAGCACACAGACCATCACATTGGYTTCTCCACTTATGGTCTCCCCAAGTAAGAGGCTGAGAGTCTTTACAATCCAAGAAGGAAATCTGTGTTTCCAGCTAGCAAAATCCTACCACATGGAAGTGAGGACCACACTGATTTTGGGGCCAGCATTTCTAAGCTTTATGCAGTTGAAAAACCGAAGCAGAATTCGGTCACAGCTCTGGAGCATCACTCAGTGTGAACTCATCAGTTAGGYATGTGTGCAATGACAGGCTGAGATCAACAAGCCTTATGAGAAATAGAAGTCAGCGTTGCTTTAGGCATCCATCATAAACTGGGTTTATTTCCCATGGTTTGGGGTCACTCTCAGCTTTTTGCAGGGCCACTCAGCAAATACTATGAACAGACTCAAGAACTCAAGTTTTACTCCTACCAAGTGTCACATTAACATCAGGCACTAAAACACAGAMCTCCACATAATTCGCTACAATGGCAATTTCCCCCATTTCCCAGCTCCTGCCAAGCAGAACAAGAGCTTTTCAAGAGCCACTTGGTTGGTCAAGTTTTGTTAAGCTGTGGTACAAGTGTCTGAGCTAGAGCACTGTTGCTGCTGCCAAGGCTGTGTTCCTTACCTTGGGTGCTGGATGCCAGAGCCTGGCGGCAGCGGAACATGGGGGTACACAAAGCTTAACAAAATCAAAATAGATCAAAATGTTGCCGAGGACAACAGGCCTCTGCTTCTCCTAGCATGGACCTGGTTCCTGCTGTCCAATTATGGAGATCAAAGGTATAATTTACTTAGAGGAAGAATTATTTGTGCATAAACAGCCACTAGCTAATAATACWAAGAAGATGCTAATAAATTCCAATGGGTGGCAGAGCAGACAGCACTAGACAAGTGACCTGAGCATCTTGTTACATAAACTGAAGCAAGAGGGAGTGTGATGCTGATGAYAAAACCTTTTTGTGAGTAACACCAGCAAAATCTTATAGAGAACAACTCAAGACCAAGTTAGAAGAAAGTGGGGCTCTTCTTTCCTCCTAGAAGCTAACTTTAAGAACCTTCCCTCTTCACATGTACAAGAAGTGGAAGTAACTGCTGCTATTTTGTTACAAAGACTGATTATTTTGAGGACAGAAAAGGGGGAATACTTGTCTGTTGTGATGAAAAACGCAGTAGTGTAAGGTGTTGACAAAAGGACATCCTTTTTCCAGGGAGAAGGAAAAGACTGTTCTGACTGGCTTATTACAGCTTTCATCAACTGCCATGGCCAGCATCTACTGCCTTTCTTTTGGTTCTTGCCTCCAGCCACATTCCTAGGCCTCAGCCCTTCCAGTTTCATTTGGATGCATCTCATCTATAAAATCTTAAAATGCAGTGCTGAGTGATGTCCCAGCTTGTTCTGCCTGCTGCTTTGGGAGTGACCATACTGCACCCCCAAACTGCAATTGAAATAGCTGCTTCAAATAGAATAAACACTTACTTAAATAGCAGCCTTYTTCCACCACTCCCTCAAAAGCTTACAAGCAGGAGATCAAAGATTCTCAAGCTTAACTGGCACATCCACACTTCAGGGTGACCTCCATAGCCAGTAACACACATGGGAGCAATAAAACAACCAGACTTCTAATACTGAACCCAAATAATTTGGCATTTACAGCTTGGTCAGCTGGGACCTCTCTTTTATGCAAGGTGAAAGCACGGTTTGGAGTCACTCATCTGGATTGTTAGCACAATGCCTGACTATCCTGAAGAAAACAATACATGGAAGCAGCAGTTTTTTTCTAGAAACATCCCAGTGACTTTCAATACATGCAAAAACATTCTGAGAGCAAAAGATGGGTGGGTAATAAATGCAGCACATAGGATAACATTGCAATTCTCTCTAAATAAGAGGTAATTTTCAAGAGTGAGGACACGAGACAGGCCAGCTTCACAAAATCACCATTGTYTGCTGGTTTTGAACACCTGCAGCTGCCCAGAGGGAGGGACATCATAAGGCTCAAGCAGTAGYTTTTGAAATGGAAGGTGGTGCTGGTTCAGAAGAGGAAGTAAACTGCAATGAACCAAAGGTTCCAGTGTGCAGTTTACAGAAAATCTGATCCAAAAGTTCTGTATGTATTGTCAAAAACTAAAGTCCCATTTGTTTCCCCACAGCTAAATTAAGAACATGCTATTTTAGGCTCYTGAACATTATCACAATGTACTGCAAACACAGACAAAAATCCAGCAACTTTCCAGAGTTGACAAGATTATCTCAGGCCWCAGCTATCTTACTTTGCACTGTGCTAGAAAACAGCTGATGGTAAGATGAGCCCTGATACGTGTCCAGCTGCAGTCCCCACCCCTGCTCCCACACCAAGGAGCTGTCCCYGTGTGCTCTGTCCCTGTGTGCTCCTCTGCACTGTGAGGTGTTTTCTGCAGGGCTTMTTGGGCTGCACGGTGGAAGCAATGGAGTRTTGTTCTACTTGCAGAGGTCRAAACCTTGCCAAGACCTTTCTTCTSCTGTTGTGTCCTTTCCCTCTTGGAGGCCAGCACCTTTAAACAGGCTCTTTAAACAGATTTTCACCTGTAAACAGATGAAAGAATGCTCCTTCCCACAGCCATCAGGAAGCATGCTGGGGTCTGGAGATGTAGCTGTCAGTATGCTGTTGGGTGGCTTCAGCTTTGAAAGTTCTCTGGAGTGTAAGAAGTATAAGGTGGAATAGCCTGGAACAGCAGCCGTCTGGTCACAGAACACACATGCCTGGAATATCACTGCTGGTAGCAAAATGGGCATGATCTGGAATAAGAGGACAGCAAGGACCACTTTGTGTGAGCTCCAGGTCAGAGATATGAAGTGATTTCTATCTGCAAGTTCAGTAACCTGCTCATTAYTTAGAATAGGAAGTTTCCAGATCCCACTGTGATACCAGGATGGCTGAGCATCTTCTTTCTCACTCCAGAAAACCTCCTGCCAGTCTTTATCTGGCCTCTTCCTTGAGGCAGCCACACACTCCCATGTTTCATAGCTGGTTCCTCTCASACTCATCTGATTCCTAAGGGCTCTGTTAGCTAAAGTACAAAGATGTGGGAAACAAAGCAAGTAACAAGAACTGCCAGAAACAGGTTTCTGTGTTTCTGCCTTTATTTGAAGAATGCCTCAACTCCTTGCTCTTGGTCCGTTGTTGGTGGGTGTCTCAGGTGCGATTTCCTTTGTTCCTCTTCTTAGTCATGGCCCCAAGCCCACAACTTTTTCCTGGGACCACCTGAATCTTTCACTTTGGAAAATGGGAAACAGGATTCCTGGCTAGTCTGGGCAGATTCATCTGTCATGGTCAAACTTTGCAGTGYTGAAATGCCACAGTGATGAGATACTGGATTCGGGGACAGTTGAAAATGGGCATGTGTTGGCTACAGATCAATATTTAAGCAGGGAGCATGATCACAGAAGATACAGAGGTAAGGAGGTCAGGGCAGGATGGAAAGAAGCCTCTGAACTCAGCTTAAATGTGCTGTACAGAGATTCATAGGTACCAGCATCAGCCTGTGATGTTACAGAGATCTGTAAATTTGCTATGACACAAGTGATGGATATACATAATTTACACAGTAACTCCAGCCAGTTAGCCAKTTCTCTCAAGCTGATACAGGGCTGACATTGGGCAGCTCAGTATTCATAAGGTAAAGAAAACAGACAAACAAGTCATGAACAGACAAGCCTTCAGCTCTCACCAGTTCAGTGTTGATGTGGCTAGCAGGTAATTCTTTACTGAAAACAGTGTAAGAGTGCAGACAGAGCAAGTCTGAAAGGCCAAACAGAAGAATGTATCTGGAAGCTTCTACCATGAAGTAATAAGCTGGATTTGCCCCAGGATTAAATAACACATTGCTACTGCAGTCTTGGGCCATGGAGCACCTCACGAGAGCAGCTGCCTGATTGCTGGGCTTGTCATTCCCTCATACCTGCAAAGACACAACACTCACCTCAGCACTGTCCTTGTGCTTGCCCAAAGAATGGAACTGGCTACTATGTTTGCAGATTAATCCCTGAGCAAGGGATTCTGTGAATACAAGGCAGCCCAGATGGGGCACAAAGGGCACAGATTTTCATTGGGGTGTACCTGACTGAATGTATAGCTGTTACTGTGGTTTAGCTGGTAATGAGGCTGCTGTGSCTGCCATGGGGCTCACTCACCTGCCTGTACATTACAGTCTGGTGCTCACTGGTGGTCACTCTGCTGATCACCCCACCGTGTTGTGACCRGGAGCACTTTGGTGACAGCCATGGTGATGCCACCTGGGCTGGCAGGTGGCCAGGGTGTCACTGCTGTGTCTGTGCTGCTGCACTGGGTGGGCTGGAACTCCAGTGGAAACTGGAGTAGAGGGGACTGTGACCTGCAGAGGAGCCCACAATGGAGCAGACATCCCCCTGCAGCCTGGGGAGCACCCCATGCCAGAGCAGGGGGATTCCTGAAGGAGGATGTGATCCCGTATGAAGCCTGTGCTGGAGCAGGTTTGCTGGCAGGACCTGTGACCCCCACAGGGAACCCACACTGGAGCAGCTTGTGAGCTGCAGTCTGTGGGAAGGACCCATGTTGAAGCTCAAGGACTGTCTCCTTTGGGTGGGATCCCATGCTGGAACAGGGGAGGCAGGGATTCCCCCTTCCCATGCAGGTGAAGACCATGGTGAATCAGCTGTGCTCCTGGAGTCCATCAAGGGCTGGGATGTGGACTATGCTGACGGTGGATTATAGTAGGAACCCCTTGTTTCAGCCAGGCTGGGGACAAGGGGAAGAGTTCATTGCAATGCTAAACCCTGTAACCTGGCCCAAAAGGACCTGGGGTGGAGATTGTAATGSATRCASCTTTGTTGTAARCCATGRTTTGAGTTGTATGTTACAGGAATTACTRTGACAGGAACCACCCAAACCAATGGAGGAGAAGCCTCCCAAGAAGCAGCTGCAGTGCAGAAGTGACCTGACCTAAGCTGGCCTTGGTGTCCAGGAATTCCACCTAACACAGCACCTTTCCTGTCCCCACTAACCACCAGAACATATGGAGCCCAAAGTCATGAACTAAAGTAATTCAGAGGACATGTTGTGGACATTTGTGAACACTTTGTGGGCATCTTGCAAGGGTGGCTCACAGACTAAGGGATGACATCTGTGTATGATACTCAAGGCTGGGAGCAGGGATTGTGGTTAATGAGTTTGTATTGAATAGTGTGGGACCTGAGCATGATGTAAATGATATGGAGTAAAGGTGGAATGTGTTTTTTTCTGGGGTAGAGTTGATTTTCTTCACAGTGGCTAGTATGGGGCTTTAATTTAAACTTGTGATGGACAAAGCATKGATAATACAGAGGTGTTTTTGTTGTTGCTGAGCAGGGGTTACTCGGAGCCAAGGTCTTTTCTGCTTTTYGTATGATCCCACCAGTGGGAAGGCTGGGAATGCATGGGRAGTTGAGAGGAGACACAGCCAGGACAGGGGACTCCAACTGACCAAAGGGATATCCCAGACCATATGACATCACGCTCAGTATGGAATGTGAGGGGAAGAARGAGGAAGGGGGGGACATTTGGAGTGATGGACTTTATCTTCCCAAGTAACCATAATGTGTGTGGGCCCTGCTCTTCTGGAGGTGTTGAACACCTGCCTGCCCATGGGAGCAGTGAATGGATCCCTTGCTTTGCTTTGCTTGTGTGTGTGGCTTTGCCTATTAAATTGTCTTTATCTCAACCCATGAGTTTTCTATCTTTTGTCCTTCCAGTTTTTTCCCCAGTCCCACTGGTGGGGGAGTGAGCGAGCGGCTGCCTGGGGCTGGGCTGCTGGCTGGGGTTAAACCACAGCACTACAGCAACAGAAGAAATGAGGACGTGCTTGTCAGAAAAAAAAAAACCCAAAAACAAAAACCAAAAAACTTTAGGGGTTAAAAATACACCATATGGGTTGGCAATGGCACAGAAGGAGATAGACTGTGGATAATGATCACTGCTACTAATAGTCACCAGTTCCTTGAGCTGCTGAGGTCCTTCCTGCCATGCAGTTACTGCGGAGCACACTGACAATACCGCAGCCATCGACCGACCTAGTTACTGCAGGGTTTCCGTTCCCAGCGCTCACAGCCAGCACAGCCTTACTTCAATTTCACAACTATTAATGCTTTGCTCAAAGCTTCAGCAGCTGGAGTCAAGTGATCACTGCTGAMGCTCAGCTTTCGCTTAAACAGATAAGGGAAATGTGAAGCTTCTCACCGTCAGAGGAAAGCCTGATAAGATGAATTCCCAAAGGTCAAAAGTCATGATGATAAACAAAGAGAACCTAGTCCAAGATAGGGTTAAAATACTGTGCTTTTTAAAGCACACCTAGTACTTTTGAGGGGTTTCCTTAATTTTCTCATTGTATTCCTACAGTAGCCCTTAGGAAAGAAGGGACTGGTTTTAGAAAAGGAAACAGTCATTAGCAGAAGTTAGCACAAAAGGGAGCAGGAACACATTTACATCAACTGGGAAAGGAAAAAGCCAAAGGCCTGCACAGACCACATAAAATGAAGAAAATCCCATTGCAAGGATGCAGAGGGAAGCAGGAAGGAGATTTTATTGCTTTCCTTCCTGTTTGTCTTCCAATCTTCTCTCTCAGACCCTGCTTTCACCTCCTTCTAGAAGAGGGGGAAGCCAAGCTTCCCATAACACTGCGAGCTCAACTATACAAGCTGGARACAAAAGAGGAAACCAAACACACAGTAAGAACCTGTGGATTGGCCAGACAAGKATTCCTAGAAGTAATTATCACAAAGGAAATGTTGGTTAGCACTCAAGTTACCAAGGTGAGGAGCTGGCCCTCCATTCCTCTCAGGGGGAGATAGAGGTGTGCATTTCTACTTCCCAGCATGAGAGCTTCCTAAGCAAACCAGGGATTTGCTGTTGCTCTCAGTAGGCTGCATGGCTTATTAATTCAGCTTGGGTCAGCTTCTGRTCTAGGTGATGTCCAAGTAGATGTGTTTCATCCTTAGGTGAAAGCAAAACCCTCAGCACTGTGCTCTGTGTGCTGCTGTCATGCTGAAGCTCAGCCCCAGAGCTCCCCTGCAGTGTCCCCAGCACCAGGTGTGCAGCCCTTGGTCCCACCACCGTCCGTGTCTGTCTTGGGGCCAAGTCAGATGCAGCTGTGACTCAAGCCACGTGCAGCAGTGAGGATGGTGGGATGAGCATGGGTGCACTGCTCCCCAAGCTCTCTCTTTTAGCTTTCACTGCCAGTCARATGGCATGGCACTGATGGCATGGCACTGACTGCATGGACCATATCCCTGTGCCCAGCAATGTAGCCTGAAGACCATCAGGCTGGAACATCTCAGCTGTGAGACCTTCAGTGCTCCATGTCTTTGAGAGAGTTGCACCCATTTACCCTTAAAAGAAAAGCCACGCAATGTTTGCCAGCTGACAAGTTATGAGGGACAGAAACATCTACTTGGAGGGMTTTCTGAATATGCAAGCATAATATCGAAAAATAAAAACAAACCTCGAAGCAACTCAATTATTAATAACCACATACCTGGAAAAAGAAATATAAAGTATTACACTCTTTCCCTTGGCAGCCCAGTCCACCAGGGGTGCCTCCATAGGCATGTGGTGCACCTATCAACACAACCAGCAGACCCAGATAACAGCGAGGGACTGGCTTGAGGGTGGGAAGCAGGCTGTCCCTGTCATTTGTAATCTTCTCACATCCAGAGGCATCTTAAGGCCTTTCTAAACACATTGATACTGCCTGAAAATCACTGAAAAAACCTACCCTTTGTTTGTGTTAACAGGATGAGAAAGTGCAAGGCTTCCTGTTATGTGTGTGTGACAGCTRTAGATAAGCAGAGACCTCTGGACAGGAAATCCGCCCAACTTCTGCAGTGTGATTCGTCTGAAGCTGAGGAGCTCTTTTTAGATCGAAGCACCAACAGAATGAGACGGGGCTGGACAGAAAATGGGGGACACACTGGAGAAGAGCTCTGAGGAGCCTGAGATCTCTTTGGACAATGAGTGTTCGACAAAAATGGGGGATCTGGTGGAAGTCTCGAGTGGTGAAAAGGTCAAGTTTGATGATACGGGTCTCTCCCTGGTGCTCCAGAATGGCCTGGAGAACCTTCGGCTTGAAAATTCCCTTACAGATGTCATCCTGTGCGTGGACAGCAGGGAATTCTCCTGTCACCGAGTGGTCCTTGCTGCAGCAAGCAATTATTTCAGGTAAGATTYGTAACAAACAAAACCAATAAATTTACTTTGTTTCTTAGACTTGAACTGTACGTCTCCAAGGAATGCAAACTGGRTGCTAAAGTCTGCAAATTTCATGTAAGCCTCTAACTCCTTCATCTTTCAGCTCATTTCTTTTAAAGTTGGAGACTTAAATAAGGCAGGTGCCAAGTGCGGATTTGCCGGAGTTCCGGAGTTCCGATGCAAGCACTCAAAAAACTCACTGGAGGCATGCAAACAAAGAGAGAATGCTGGCAGACAAGTGCATGAGAAAAGRGTGTTTTAACCAAGTATCTTTAGCCATTTGTACTGTCCCTTTGGGACCTGGGCAAGGAAGAATACCAATTCAGATAACAGGCTATATTTATTGAAATACCAGTGGGKTTTGGAACTTGCTAATTTTTCCAATTACCATTCTGGGGTAAAAATACATACTGCATTAAATTGTTGAGGAGGAAAGAGAAGGAATTTTCCATCTCTCCTAGGGTAATCGGAAATCAATTTCAATGGGAAATATCTCCTTGAAAGCAATTTTGTCACTTCACCCTCTCCTTCTGGTCTGTTTGAAGTTTTCATTCTTTCAGTACAATAGATATTCTGTTACTGATATCTGATACTACTGGCCAACAAGAACAAATTTTAAACACACAGAGGAACTTGGTATCAGTTTTAGCACAGATTTTCCATTATCATTTAGACAACATCATTTAGACAATCACATTTGCATGGCTGGGATTTTTTTTCTTTCTTTCTTTTACTGCWAAAGTGGTCAGATGACTGAACAGCTACAGAGGAAACACGAGAAAAAAGAACCTGTGACCATTTGTGACATGAGCAGAAAGCTAATTTTAATGGAGTCTGCTAAGCTTTGCTGGTAGTGCCTGGAAGAACAGTTCTGCTTTTATAATCTAGAATAGAGATTGTGTCTGTAAATATTTGGAGACAGATATTATTTCTACAGAAAGGCTATATTTATTACTTATGAGAAAATGTACAGCTAAAAGCAGAGATGCTCAAATATTTCTTACCAACATTGTGTGTGGAATGGACAGCAGATGTACAAATTAAAATCAGAATTATCATAATGATACTTCGACAACTTCCCCCCCCCTCCCCAATTCCACTATGAGAAAAGGTCTGCAGTCAGAAGGACTTCCCAGTTAAAATCAGGCAGATAGTTTTATGAGTACAGCTGTTGGCTGGTTTTCCACTGAGCCCTGAGTTACAGCCTATCTTTTGGAAGGAAGGTAGATACCTGGCTGGAGGTCACCTCATGCCAAGACAATTGCACACATGAGTAGGGTCTGTCCCTCTGAGCACTTCTGTTTTGCTTGGCTTTCCATAGGGTTGAGATTCATTACATCCCACTGCTGGCCTCTCTGTCAGTGCCTCTTGTCATGAGTCTTTGGGTTAGTTTCAGTCATGTTTGGTACAGAATTGAAATCTTAARCCTGAAGTTCCCATGAGCTTGATGGAAATCTGCAGCTAGGAGAGGAGAGGTGCTGGACTGGCACCCCTGGCACTGTAGTGCCCAGAACAGCCAAAGCACACTGCCCCTGCTTGCTGGGCACAGCCAGCACAGAGCTGAGCATCCTGCGGGGACCCCAAAATGTGTGTGACAGGAATAACAAGGGAGAATGGAGGGCTCAGGAAGGGGAAGCTGAGGTAATTATGAGCAGAAAAASGAGGACACAAGTCTGCAGGGAACTGAGCTTCACCGGTTCTGCTGCTCACAAGGAGRTTTCATTCATCTTGCCATAATTTGCTAGAAGCTGCATGGCTCCAGAGAAAGAAAGAATTCTTAAATCACACTGTTCTGTGAGTACTTTCCACACTATTACAGGACCTCTAATAGCCATGCACGGGAGCAAAGCGAAGTGAGCCAGTGACTCATGGGCTTCATTCTCCTGCAAGAGCAAATTACACAACCCCCTTCCTGAAAGTTGGGTGCCGCAGCGCAGGCAATCTGCAGCAGCTGACTGGAACACGGTTAAACAGAGCTAACCACTTCTAGTTGTTCTTCAGCACTGCTTGAGAGAGATAGACTAGTTCTTGTCTGCTCTAGCCATGTACTGCACCAGCAGGCATAAAACATTAACTCTCTATTTGCTTGTGTGATGTWACAAAGCAGAGAAGAGAAATACCAGCTGAGTAAGGTGGAACAGCAGCTCTTTAGTCCTGCACTGCCCAAGGGAGTGGGAATGGGGCTGGGAGAGGTTGAAGCCATTTTATGCACATCCTCAAGCTCCAGCGTGGTTGTTTGAAGTCAGGTTTGTAATTCCAAGCACAAGCATTCCAGTGTGGGACGGTGCTTGGTAAGTGCTTCACAAATTGCAGCCATTCATTTATTTTATTGAGATTTCTCCTTGGGTTTTTTTTTTCTGATTTACCCATTTTAAGGTTTCTAAATTTGGTGGGCCCTTACTTCAGATGCACATTTCTTAGAGTACATGTTGGTTCAAAGGTGCAGTTTAGAATTATACAGGGACAAGAACCAGGGAAACAGACAATGGAATTAGTAGCCAATCTGAAGTATTTAGAGTATCCTGGGGGTAAATTCAGAAAGATTCAGGGGCAGCATTTTAATCCCTGGGAGCGAAGCTCCATCTGATCAGCCTAAGTGGTGTCAGGTATTCCCTCCAGCCGGCACACAGCGTGGGAATGAGGAGCACTCCATCTGAGCAGAAGGAAGGCCACGGGAATCCAGTACAGCACTGCCCTATTCAGCCCTATCAGATTCTAGAGCAGAGTGCTGGTAGAAGAGCAAGGTGCTTTAGATGAGTGATTTCTGCAGCTGACAGCTATGTCACATGAATCCACATCCTACGAAACCAGGAGTGGATGACAGCTCTAAACCATTTACAAAAATTAGGAGACAGATTGGCCAAAGCACTTTGACCAGCCCCCTGTGCAAAGTCAACACCAGAATGCTGAGGCTGGTTTCTGAGCAGCCTTGCAAAAGTGTAACGCTGGGTAGGTATCTCTGACTGACCCCATCAGACACTCYGGTTTGTGGGACGGAAATGAGWCTCTCACCTCCCCGACTGGGATGGYTTAATACAAGACTGGAGTCACCARTTACAGAGAYGAAAGGAAGAAGAGCAGACAACACCTGCACCCTCCATGGGCCTGCTTCTCGTTCAGATGAAGCATCCGGCACCGGTCAATCTCACAGCTGGAATGGCTGTTGCATGCCAACCTCCCTCTCTGTGCTGAAGCCCATTCCCAGGGACAAGTGGGAACTGAGAGCTGCTGTTTTCRGATGGACACCTGCCCACCCACCCCATACATCACTTGACACTTCCACAGGGAGAGAAGCTAAATGAATTCCAGTCTTGTGGTCACTGAAGTTAAGGAGAATTCTGTCTTAATGCCTTTGAAATATTATGATTTCAGTGGTAGCAGAAGCTGGACCATGAGGCAGAGCAATGGAACAAAACCTCTAATGAGCTGAGTGAAAAGAAAATTGAGAATATTTTGGCTGAACAACTTTTCTGACAAGTAACTTCTCTGCCCAAATTTCCTGCTCAAAAGTTAGGTCTCTTTATCCAAAAGGCAGTTTTGCACACTGAGGTAACTAAGACCTTGCTATAAAATTTCTGCTGAGGTAAGGAACAGGTAGTTCTTACAGCAAGTAGCAGCTGGTATCCTCCATCCATTTGCCAGTCATCGTGCCTAACTGCTTTGCAATAAAATCTGTTTACATCTTGGTTCCAGTAARATGTGTCAATCAGACAGCTTTATTCAGGCACTTCTTTTACAAGAAAAGCATGGCCTAAGACTTGGGACCTCTAGCCATTTCCCAGGTTGCATTGTCTTGTCAACACTGTATATGACTAATAAAGAAGGGCTTGGAATGCAGGGTAAAGAGCTCTTCTAATTAYACTGTAGATCTGCACATGTTTTTCACCAATGCAGTTACAAGTGGACTCATGTAATTCGGATCTGTTGAGACAGATTCCAAATGAGTTGACATCTCATTCTCTGAATGCAGTGAACAAGATGGGGCTGATCAAAATCCTAAGTAAAAGCAAAAAGCACTAGAAGAATTACTTAAATCTATGAATGGAAAATGTATAGGATGATGCTGTGTGTGTCTTGCAGCTGTCACAATACAAAATGGATTTAAACAGCCCTTAGAGAATTTCTGATTTATACCTCACATGAAATATCTGCCTAGTGCCAAAGTTGTGTGTGATGGTCACCTTTCAAATGCAGTATTATCCATCAAAGACGAATTGGTTTTACCGTGTATGAAATCACTGCACTTTCTGGCTGACAGTAGTTCCAATTCATGCATATTCAATTRCTTCTCCTGCCAGAAGGTACCAATTCTACAATCTCAAAATTTAGCAGCGGAAAAGTGAGACTCTTTTTGGAAGAAAATCCATAAGCCATTCTCCCCTGGCCTACCTTTGGTAATAATGTGGTCAAAGCTATGTTGGGAAGACACACAAACCAGTCCCACTCAGGGAAGGTCCCAGCCACCTTTTGCTGCCATGGAGCTCTAGGTCTGCAGTACAGAACAGCTCAGAGGTATAAACACAAGCTGTGTGTATGCCTTACCAAATTCCTGAGTACAGAGGTAGAAAAGCAACAAAAAGATTTTTCTTGTTTCTTTTCAACAGGAGTAATTGCATCAAATATGAAGCAATCAGAGTATTCTGTGTTGAAATCTAAATAGYCCAATGTTTTCAGAATGCCTCATCCTGACTGGACTGCAGTAAAAGATAAATGTCTTTCTTTCCAGGGCCATGTTCTGCAATGATTTAAGAGAGAAATATGAGGAGAAGATCATACTAAAAGGAGTTGATGCAGAAACCATGAATATACTCTTGGACTACACCTACACCAGCAAGATGCTCATCACAAAGCAAAATGTACAGAAAGTCTTGGAGGCCGCCAGCCTCTTTCAGGTACAGATAACTCAAAAGTACTGACCCAATGATACTGCTCTGGCAGTCTTACCTTGGTTAACACACTGTAAACTTCTCTGATTTCCTGGGTTCTGGAAGCATTTTGCTCCGTATTTACTCGCATTAAGGTAAAAAATGGCAGTGGCAGCCACGTACTGGAATTTTGCCATGTAAACAGGCAAAGAGCTGGGCTCTGCCTCCAAGAGCTGCTCCCACAAGCTGCCTGCCTGGCAGTGCTCCCCAAAGCTCAGCTSAGCCTGAGAAGGCCAGTCAGAAGGGTCAGTGGGCAGCAGCTGGCATGGCTGGCCAGAGCAGGAAGCTACTTTGCCTCGCCATCTYCCCTGCCTTGGGACTGAGGGTTGCCAGCCAGAGTTAGCATCCTCCTTTGTAGAACTCATGATGTAAAGGGTTTAGTCATGACCTGGGACTCATGGAAGTCAGWCTGGGGCTGTGTTACTCAGCCTTTGGTCCATGAGGTATTCACGTGTCCAGTTAATCACCTGTGAGGTCTACCAAATTGCAGTGTGTGGTACCATGCTGCACATTGCTAACAAATTGTAACCAACAAAAACTCCAAGTGCCAAAGTGCATGTGTGTCCGGTCTCCTCATCAAGGATGGCAAGAAACATCCAACTCCATAATCGTCATGGTTCATGAGGGAATTCAGATTCTTGAATCTTACATGGGAACTTTGCTCTGCAGTTCTAGAACTCTGTTTTCTAGAGCACATGTCCTGGGAGGAGCAGCTGAAGGAGCTGGGGGTATTCAGTCTGGAGAAAAGGAGGCTCGGGGTGAACCCTACTGCTCTCTKCAATTCCCTGACAGGAGGCTRTAGCCAGGTGGGGGTCAGGCTCTTCTCCCAGGTAARAAGTGATAGGACAAGAGGAARTTAGCTCCAAGGAAGGTTTAGATTGGATGTTAGAAAAAATGTCACAAAGTGCTCCCCATGGAAACTTTAATGTCATCTGAGCTCACAGTGCAGTAACTCACTGACCAACACTACCAAGTAGTTGCATTCAATGGCTACTTTTGGTTCATTTTCAGGACAATTTTATTTTTCGCTTTTGTTTTCATTTGAACCTTTTTTCCTTAGTATCATTCCTCATCTTTTTGGGTTTTATTTACTGGAACTATCAGATGTATAAACTTATGTTTTTTCATGTATTTTCCCTATTTACATTAAAATTAAGATTAAATTTGTTTCTGAAGGCTTCTGCTTTAAGAAAATGATCAAACTCTATTAGAACAATGATAAAATTGTGAGGATACTGTAAGTAAGAATAGTAAATTACAAAAAAAAMCTTAAAAAAATCTAGAACACCAGAAATATTCAACTAAAAACAGTGATTGTCTAGGATACTATCAAGATTTATAAAGTCTTAAGATCTCACATTTTAATGTGAGGGTTTGGGCTGATAATGTGTTTTGTGCCAAAAAGATTTAGTAACTACTAAATCTTTAGTAATCTTCTAAATCAAGCTGACAGAACTAGAGTTCTGCCAGTTGGTCTGTGCTATTTATGCTGAGAGTTGGAAGAATCAAATGTTTCATTTGGATATAACAACGGCTGAAAAGATTATTTCTTCAATTTATTGTAACATTTTTGTTTGAGAAATTCTTTCAAATTAGTGACRTGAGAAGTTATAATTCAAAATTGAAACTTTTTATTAATCTTGCAGACTTGGCAAAGAACCAAAGAAGGAATAATCTGCAGTTCTACATAATGCAGTATATACATTCCACAATAGTTACTCCACTTTTCTCTAGAAACTGTTTTTGAAAAAGTTTTGCGTAATTGTACCTTCCTTTACTCCCTTCTAGTAAGTTTTGACCAAATGCAGTCACAACTGTGAGCAGGAAGAGGCGGAAGGCTATTTGGAGAGAGCAGACATCCCTGCTGCAGTGCGCTTTCCTCCTGGGGGAAGCAGGTGAAGGGAGCTGCTGAACAGCTAAGCCTCACCCTCAAGTGACCCAGACAAATTTTTTCCACCTAAAGCAAAGTTGCAACATGAGTTCAAGTCACCTCCCCTGTCTGGGCTGGTGGCTGCCCAGCCACTGCACTTGCAAGGCTGGTGCCCACCCTGAGTCCCGCCCAGCACCCTGTGCCACCCACACTGCCTACAGAGCTGCTTGTCCTTTCACCCCTGGGAAGGGTCAAGATCCCAGCTGCTGCCCAGGGCCATGGCCAGGAGCTYTGCTTACTCTGCAGCAACCTTCAGACCTGCCTACACTGCTCCTGCCTTGCCACGAACTCTGTATTACCCATTCCCTCAGCTCCGTTTGGGTGAGGGGCCACATCAGCTGCTGTGCTGGAAACAAAGAAGTTGTGAGAGAGAAGCAGATGAAAAAGAAACAGTATTGTCACCAAAGGCTGCRATGCCCACTGCCACGGAAATGCCAAAGGCTGTGATGCCCATAGCCATGGAAATGCCTCGTGCAGTGGAACAGTGGAGAATGGCCTGAGCTGCCCTCTCTAAGCAGAGCAGGGCTGCTCTGCCCTCAGKGCACGGCTGGAGCACCAGCAGCCGGATGGCCTCACTGACCCCCAAAGCACCCCTCATCCCTGTGTTAATCCACTTTCCATGAACAAGATGCTCTGAGGGAAATACCATACTGACACCTGACTGCCTTCCTGAGGCCACGGAGCAGTGACCATCCAGGGCGGCTGCTGCAGGCCCGTGCCACTGTGCAGAGCTGGCTGTGCCTGACAAGAGGGCACCATTTGCTAASAAAGGGCTTCAGGGCAGCTCCCAGTGGGAGAAGGGCTCACAGGCTCAGGAAATGGCCAGCTCCCCAGAGAGCAGCCGTGCAAGGGTGACTGTACCCCTCAGCCACCCAGCTGCTCCAGCCTGGGCCCCTCAGGGTGCAGGTGTCACCGCTGAGCCGGGACGTGCTGCCCCTGCAGCCACAGCAGAGCCTGTGGCCGAGGGCCACCAGCTGCAGGGTGCAGGAYCCGACCCCGAAGTGTGCTGCATACAGAGAGGGATTATGAATAAGAGCCCTTTCAGTCACCATTGCCTTCCCTTTCTGGGGGCTCTAGCTGGGGGCAGAGCCGCTGGCACTGCTGGCACTGCTTACACTAGACTATTGAATCCAAGCTGGGACAAGTGAGGACTTATATGGGGAGAATAAACTTTACTATTCACAGTGAAGGCTAACTGGAGGCCAAGTAAGCATATGGGATGTCTCTAGCAAGTGAGAACCTGGATTCAAATGGGTATTAGGAGAAGGACCAGCTTATTGGAGAAACTGTTCTCAGGGAACAGCACTTTTAAAGTGCCTGGAGTGGCRTTAGGGGGGTACTCACAGTGGATAAGCAGAAAATTCAGAGATCTGCCAGAATAATCAGAGCAGATGGAGCAGAGGGTCAGGGGTGTCTTCCTTCTGATGTTCTGTTTAGTCCCAGCTGCTCTCCTGGGACTGACTGAAGTATGCCCAGCAAATTTTGGGGASTTTTGGGGGGAGTTTTGTCTCTAAATGAAGGCAGTGGTGGGGAGACAGTGCAGCACAGAGATRAGGAGCAGAACCAGGGGAAGTCCTGCCCTGATTCACTCCAAGCAGCCCAACCTCTCTGGTAAAGCCCTCAGAGGGGCCGTTTCCCACACCCACACCTCGCAGTTCTGCATTTGCCTGGCCGCAAACAGCTACCCAGTGAGCTAATGGGGCCTGTGGCTGTGAGACCAGTGTGCACTGCCTGGGAGAAAACCTCTGCTGTCCCTCGTGAGTATCACTCTGAACAAGCCATGTATAAATAATTAGAGAGCTMTGCAGAGGTTTGCTGTAGGCTGGTGAGAACATTGTTTTGGGGTCTACTCCCAGACTCACAGATGACTCAATGAATGACTTTGGCAAATCCTAGGTTTGTTTTTTTTTAGTGTCTCATTACTGACAACTTTGAATGCTTAGGCTTAATCAGCTTAATTAGGCTGATGCTTAACTTCCTCAGGTCTGAGGCCTACCTAGTGGCAAAATCCTTTCAGATCCTCAGGGWAATGCCCTAGTGAATTCAAAGTGCTGCCTGGTGCTAGCCCTGAGAACAGGCAAGGTGAACGTGGCAGGGGCCGAGGGGTCACCAAGCCACGGTGCCCCCRTGTACCACTGACATATTTATATCACAATGGCATCAGCATGTTCTGAGACCTCACATAGCCCCGTTCATCAAGTCAGTTGCATTTCTCTAAACTTTTGACCACATCTAAATGTAAAACAGGAACCAGGCAGTCTGTACGCAGCGTCTGCATCGCTCAGCTCTGATAAACAGTCTAAATATGTCAACACGACACCGACAGGTCTGGAAGATTCTACCCTAATTACTGAAACAAATCTACATACTACAGTGTTTAAAAATGTTTTSCTTCCTCTTTGCCCCTCAATTACTGTTATGCAACTTTCCCCAGTGTCACAGCATGAGTTAAAATGGTTTGCTTGCTGACCCTGGATGGAAAAACTACCCAAAAAAGCATGGATGGAAATGCACAACATTAGCTCTGACCCATCTGTATTGCACTGCTCAGGGGCAATATCTGAAATCACAGAGGTGATGGAAAACCCAGGATGAAGCCCTGTAACTGATCAGGTCTACCCAAAACTGGTTCCCAGCTCCTGAATAATCACCAGCAATCCAGCTTAGATCATGGTTCATGGAAATACCCTGCAGACATCTGTGGCTTGGAATCTGCATTTGACACCCTYAGGTGGGGGTATTGTGCCAAGGCAATTTGTAAGAGTGGTTGTGATGCCTTACTGAATGCTAACACTGCCAGTTCTCTGGTTAAGGAGACTCTGTATAAAATGCATATCAGTATTTTTTTCCACCAGTGATGATGACAAAGGTCACTAGACCTTCTGAAGGCCTCCCCTGCAACAGACTCTTGCCAGACAACCCTGGGTGTCAGGAAATTCAAAAGATTTGCTGATGTCCAATCTCTTCCTGCCACTTATCCCGATTTAAGACTGCTGCCCATACCCTCTGCTAGTGCAGCACGCTGTTCCAAACCTCCCAGACCTTAGTGCTCATTTTCCACCCACTCTTGCAAGGCCTCAGATACATTTGGAGTTTGGATGGTGGGAGCATAAATGGAGACAGTGGGGCCATTCACTCTAAAACCAGAATCTGCTCTAGTTGGTCAGAACTGACATGCAAGATGAAGCAGGACAAGCAAATCAGAAGCTTGGGGTCCTTGTCTGTGCTTTGTAACTCCATGATGGCCAGTGTTTCTAGATCTTATGGAGGAAAAGGGAATGGCAGGAAAGCCTTTCGGGAAATAAATAAAATTAATGAGTGTTATAAATCTTCTGCATCCTGAAAGAGGGAAAATAAGCAATTGGATGCAGAGGGAATAAAAACAGTGGGATGAAGAAATTCCCATTTCAGACCACAGATTCTGGGAGGTAGCTGTGCTCAAATGACCAATTTCTCGTCTCCCCCAGCTCTTTGCTGTATTTGGCATGGCTGGTTGTGACCCAGCCCCGCAGCTCCATAGCTGTCCTGTGACACAGTCACACAGTAACCCTTCTGTGCTTACACACCTTTTTGTGCCCCCAGTTCCTTCGCATGGTGGATGCCTGTGCCAGTTTCCTCACCGAAGCGCTCCAGCCAGAGAACTGCGTTGGCATCCTGAGGCTGGCTGATGCCCACTCCCTGCACAGCCTGAAACAACAAGTGCAGAACTACATTATCCAGAACTTCACCCAGGTCCTGAACTACGAGGAGTTCCTGGAGCTGCCGGCAGACATCCTGTGCAGCACGCTGAAGAGYGATGACCTGTACGTCACGGAGGAGGCCCAGGTGTTCGAAACCGTGATGAACTGGGTCCGTTACAAGGAGTCGGAAAGGTTTTCTCTCCTGCCSTACGTGCTGGAGAATGTCCGGCTTCCCCTCTTGGACCCTTGGTATTTTGTAGAGACTGTTGAAGCTGATCAACTCATTAGACAGTGTCCAGATGTCTTTCCTTTGCTCCAAGAAGCAAGAATGTACCATCTGTCAGGCAATGAGGTGAGTAAAACAGGAAGGAACACTCTCTGTCAATGTGTCATGCTTCACCTTAAAAATTTATTTGGAAGGAGCAGTGCCATGGGAAAGAAAAAGGTACTCACACTGCAGTTTCACTAACTAGTGCTACTGAAAAGTCAAAATGGGCCTCAGAATTTATCCTGCYGACTTAGAGAGTTCAGAAGCTTTTGGTGGGTTATTTTAAAACAAAGTGTACAGCTTCCTGTTTAGGAACATCTGAGCTTGACCCTTCATACACCCTCTTGTTTACTCTTGCTAAATGAAGACCCTAGGTAGACTTCCTCATAAAAAGGCAAATGGTGTTACCCCTGACACCTCACCCTCTCAGTTACTTCTTCAAGCCTAAGAAATGAAGAATAATTTTTCTACCAAACTGTGCCACAATCTGTAATGACTCTTTCAAATGTGAATATGTAACATCTTCCCCTGTTACTTATGGAGCAAAAGGCTTCATTAAGGGAAACGTTCTTCCTCCCCTGAAGAAGACAGACAGTCTCTTTTCAGAGATGTCTGCCCATCTGCCATTCGCAGAGGTCCCTGCACCCAAAGAGACAGATTAATCCTGACATCCAGTCGAGTCCTGTCCTGCCTGCTCAGTGCAAGCTGTGGTGGATCTCTGGTTCTTCAATTGCCTGTCSCCTTTGGAAAGTTAGATAGCATTCACATCTCCTTGCCCAAAATATGGGGGAGAGGGGAGAGCAACCAAGAGGTCAGTTTTCACAACAGGAGCAAAGTATGTGAGTGTGTGAAGAAACGTGCACCTCCTCAGTCAGAGAGTCAGAGGAGGGCAGGAACATGTTTTGGGCCATCACTCACCTGGATGTGTCACTGGCACGGCGGTGACTGCCTCAGACACTGCATGGTGACCTGGGGCAGTGCTGGCCAGTCCGGTGGGAACTCCCTGAGGAAGCCTTGTCCCGCTGAGCAGTGCTGTCAGGTCCGAGCGGAAAGATAAAGGGAGTGTTGCCCCGGGCTGAACACGCATTACACTCATCTTCAAAGCGACAGCCGCAAGAGGCAGTGCTGCCAGCTGCCCTGCCCCCGGGCTGACGCTTGGCGATGGTGGCTGACAGGTTAAAACAGAGTCCTGGGAACTGGCAAATTCTGGGACTTATGTTCTAAAAAAATGTGCCTAATCACTTTCTAGACATAGTCAAAATGCAAGATTCATSTCTCTGTAGATAGTACTTTTAATGTAGATAAATCATACTGATTTATAGAAACATGTTCAGAGCGGAAGGAGAAGTAAAATCTTAAGCAAGATGCCCCCTGACAAAGCATTTAACCTGTGGGTCTTGTTTGCAAGCATTTCCTCCAAGCAGAACACACGTTTCCAAGCACTCCTTACATTCTTTGCTCCTGGTAAACATCTACCTGGGAAGTGACCTTTTCCTGTGTCTCTGAAACAAAGACCTGGTCATAAGCTGACAAGAAATAAATTAGAGCTAACTATGTTTCAGAGCCTGGTGCTGGCTTCAAGGAAATCCTCTAATTTTGGCTTGAAATAAGAGCTTATACACAAAGAAGCAAATAAAAATAACCCCTCCACAGCTGAGAACTGTTATTGTTCTGGCACTAACATAGCTTCAGGACAAATAATGAAAGCACTTATTTTCTCTTAGCACTAACTGCAGTCTTGCTCTCTCCAAGCTCCCCAGGCATACACAAACCTTGGGCCCCCCACTATCTTGCCATCACTCTGTCAGCCCAAATAAAACCTGTCCTTTTCAGCTACCTGACATGCACCCAGGGTGCAGGACTACTGCTCCTTTGCATAGCTTTTTGTGCCACCCTGGTAATTCCTAAAAGGAACTGAGAGGATCCTAGTAGGTAGGCAAAAGTAACTAAGTCCAGAGTTGGAAAAATCCTGCTGAAAGAAGGATGCAGCAATTTCTACTGAATGCTTTTCAGTCTTTCAACTTAGAAAGCATTAGGTAATTGGTTCAGCTGATGGAAGCTACTGTGATTTGAAAAACAGGTAATCAGAAAAAACGTCACCAAACCTTTCTGTAATTGTAAGTGTAAGTGCCCTGTGTACTCACTGTGTCTCACTTGCATTTAGATTATTACAGAAAGGACCAAGCCCAGGATGCACGAGTTCCAGTCTGAGGTGTTTATGATCATAGGGGGCTGTACAAAAGATGAGAAGTTTGTAGCAGAAGTGACTTGCCTGGATCCTTTGAGGCGAAGCCGTCTGGAAGTAGCAAAATTACCAATCACAGAGCAGGAGCCGGAGAATGAGAATAAAAAATGGGTGGAGTTTGCATGCATTACTCTAAAAAATGAAGTCTACATATCGGGTAAGGAACAAGACATTGAGAGTGCGAGAGGGGAGCAAAGGGTTCTCACAATTATTTCCAGCTTTTATCAAGACCATRCTCGAGGCAGCTTTAGGAAAATTAAGCACTACAGGTATTTTAATGCTTTGACATTGGACAGGCTCCAGAGAGCACTGGACGTGTGAGGASACTGCTCAGCTCTGATTTGAGCACAGGATTCATTTGTAAACAATATTAATCTAATCATGGGTACTTGTGTGCAGCACCCTAAACAGTGACGATGTCACAGAAGGATTCTTGGGAACAGTTTACCAAACATAAAATGACAAATTGCTTCAGCATCTTCTCATGACAAGTCCATTTGAAGCTCCACATTCATAAGCAAAATCCTGTCAGTCTGAGTCACACTGCAAAAGTCAGTCAAGAACCTGCAGGGAACTGTCACTGATGTTTGGTTACCCCTGAAAGCTGCCATCACAGAGGACTCTGGAAGTGCACACCCACAGTTATTAACTTGGCAGTGTAAAGTGTCAAAGCCAGATGCAAATCCCATGGTCCAGACACCCAGCGTGGGCCTGACCCCCTCATGTGCTGATCATCATCCCCAGAGCTTCAGGAAGTGAAATCAACTTCCCCCATAAATACAGTTGAGCTCCACACAGGGGTTTGATCCCAGAGCTACAGAGATTTTACTCTGACAATCAAAAAGTTTAAACTCAAGCTTGTTAGCCACTTKGACAGATGCTTTTGATGGCCTGTCAAAAAACAAGTTTGATAATCTTGTTCTGCTTTCCAGAGGAAAAGTGACAGCAAACTTTTCATCACTGTCACATTACAGACCACGATACAGAACAGGGTCTTCACAGGTAGAATACTTCCTGTTCTGAAAAATCATCCATCAAATTCTAAACTCCCTTAAAACTGAAGAGTAGAAAAGAGGAGGGCAAGCCAAAGTGTGAATGCTTTGCTTAAGTGTGAATAGTGGTTCACTGCCTTTATTCAAATATATTCCATTGCATTCTTTCTTTGGGGTATCCAAATACTTTTGATACTTCAAATATTAATATATTTCAATTTAAAATTTATCAAAGCTTTTTCCTGGGAKAAGAATTAGATTACTCTTCCCATAACTAAAAATAAAACAAGTTTTTCCTTTCATTTTTCCTTTCCATTCATTTTTCCTTTCTCTCCACCATAGAGAGTTTCTAGCATCAGTTCCTCTGTTAAAAGTTAGCTGTATTGAGGGACCTAAGTCAAACACTCCAGCTATGGAGTATTCCTCACACATTCACACCCTTGAGTTGAGAAGTCTTTTTTCCATTTGCCTTTAATTTGTTACCCTTCCCTCTTTCAAGACTTTTTGCATTTTTTTATTCCTGACATCTTTCCCAGTGTCTCTTCTCCACTTTTACTTTCTGGTCTGYCCAGGCTACCTCCAGGCCAGGCTAACACATTCCCTGCTGTGGTGAGTCTAAGCTGGCTTTCTCTTTGCTTCTATTCTCACAGATTGTCTTTCTTCCTTCTCCGCTTACTTTCATATTTTTGAGTCACTCTCTCCACTCCCTCTTTGCCTTTCAACTTTTTGTCCTTTGCATACAAATAAAAGGCTGAGTGGACCAAAGCCATTAGCWTTTTTTTTCAAGCTAAGCCAATTATTAGTGTCTCAATCCTGATTAAACATCTGCTTCCTGCTGCGTGTCCTTCTACTTCTGTTTTCTCTCTTTAGCTCCTGTAATTTGCTTCTCTAATTTGACTTTCATTTTTCCTAACTTGAGCTCCCCTTCCAYGTGCTCATTTTCCTCTGTATCTTGGTACAGTCTGGAGTCTTCCCTGCTCCTTTAGCATCTGAAAAATAGTAAAGTCCTTTGCACAAGATTATGATTACCCTTAGATCATGATTTCCCCAAAACAGCTAAAATGCTTTGACTGGATGGCCTGAAACAGTACATYTGTAGCATAACTAAAAATGACATGAATTCACCATTCTGTCACTTTTACTAGTTTAGGTACAATTTCACTTCAAATTAGAAATAATTGTCATCCGGAGAAAAACAAAATAAACTTCCAGTTCTCTCAAAAATCTCTCCCTGTTCCCTGATGTGCAGCAAATTCACCCACTGGTCTAGCTCAAGCTACCACATGAGTTTCAGCCTGTGGAGGAAAGCATAAACTCATGTCAAAGGGAAATTTCAAGGGACAGCAAAGGGAACACCTGCAGTCTCTCAGCCCCATTGTAGCCATGAATGCTGCATTCAGGCCCTTTGGCCACTTCAGCTATTTGAGTGCAAATAAAATTCAACACATACATGTGAAAAATACYGGGACAAAAGCATTACAAACGACTCTTTCTAGCATGCTAATTATCTCCCATTCAATCTGCTATTTGGCCCAGAGATAGGCTTCATCAGTTTGCAGTGATCTGGCTGCAGTACAGAATACCAATGAAGGCAGACACTTTCTCAATGGAATATGAATTCTCTTTTCAGTATATTCACCGGTGAAGCAAATGTTTAATCAGGTTGCAGATGATGGAATAAGCTACTCAGTCTGTAAATGTGGTTTCAGGCTTAACTAGATCCGTTTGTATTGCAGTTRCACCAGAACTATGCAAACAAAAGYGCTTGTTTAAAACGCTGCTCTCTGTTTTAGCACAAGCAAAGGTTCACTTGCAAGTCAGCTCTAGAATGAGTTTGCAGGGTCCAGTTTTGATCTTTGAGCTATAAATATGAGGTAAACCCAAGTCTGTAGAGAAAGAGACCAGARGGAGAGGTACAAAAATGAGATCCCAGCCATATGTTCCCAAGGTTGGATAGTAAAACTTCCTACAGGTTGTGCAGGACTGCTGTTGGTAGGAGTTCAGATTCAGGTCTCTTGATTTATGATGCAAACCACAGGGCTGGCTGGATCTGCCCTGCACAACCTGGCAGTTCTCCAGCGCAGGCCTGTCTTCACAGGATTTGGCACTACCAGCTGCAGCATCCTCCACTATCTTACTTAAATTATTTTCTGTCCCTTTGCCACATTTTGCAAAGCTCTGGTGGTGCACAAAAACCTCCTGAACATCACCTTGACGGGTGTGGTGGTTGTGCACTCGGTATTGAAATGAAAGTGGTTGTGGTCTGGYAAAGTGAGGAACAGTGATTTATCTTCACTGAATATTTGGCTGTAGCAATTGTTCAATTTCCTTCACTATTAAGTAAACTAAATGCAGAAATTTTCTTCTGTTATAACAGGACCAGTTAACAATCAGCAATAATGATTTCTTTTCCATTGTGAGAGAACACACTTCAATTTAAACATATTGGAGTTTTAAAGWAAATAACCAGCTGTGCTATCATAGTTACCCATTTCATGTGCACTACAGGTGGCAAAGARACAAAGCATGATGTCTGGAAATACAATGCCTCCATCAACAAATGGATACAAATTGAGTATCTCAATATTGGGCGCTGGAGACATAAAATGGCAGTGTTGGGTGGCAAGGTTTATGCCATTGGTGGCTTTGATGGCATGCAGAGAATCAGCAGCATGGAAGCATATGATCCCTTTCACAACTGCTGGTCAGAGGTAAGAAGGCTGTATCATGTAACCTTTTAATCAATTGGAACACTATAATCAGAAAGTCTTAGGGCTTGGAATCATAAAAATGATTGTGTATATTTTCTTTAAGTATTTCTAGTCTTTAAAAACCCTATTTTTCTTTCTATAGAAATACCCTTTAGAAAGTAAAAAGCCCTGGATTACCAGGCAATCATTTCCTGTGAGACRTCTAATACCTAACTTTCTTTTTTTCAGTTGGCTCTTAAAGCTACTAGTCCATAAATCAAGAGGTAAGAATGAAGTATACGTAAGCCAAAGCACAGGCTGAAAACTACTGCTCTGATACATTTAATATGTATATAAAACGTGTATACCAACCTATGCATGATATATGGTATGGGTTATACATTGAAGTTGAAAGTATAGGTTTGAAGGTAAACAGAATAAAACTCCCCAATTCTATTAAATCTACTTCAAACCATGAGAGGAGAGAATTAGGCAATCAATTAATCCATGACAGTAATGAGATTAGGCATTGTAASAGCAGATACAACCCATTGTCTCTAGATTATACAAAGCAAAGGGGATGACTCTAATAATCACAGCTACAAGTAGAAAGATCAGTATGAACAAATTTCTTGTGTTTTTTTTCAGAGTATAACAATATGTAAAGCAGATTTTTGGTATTTCTGACATTTCCTAGCTTTTGAATTATTGATAAAGTAATTTTAAATTCAGCAGTTGAACAGAGCATACTTTCATTAAAGGTTTTTGCAGTCTTAAGAAAAAGCTGAAACATACTTCTCCCTGATCCCTAGAAACGTCATCTTCTGAACCCTGCTTAAAAAGGGAAGTTAAAAGGGATGCCTAACTTAAAATTCCACAGGCTCCCTCCCCACAGGCATCAGTCAGTCTCCTTCAGATGGTTCCTAATGAATTTTTTGGTCCACAGGCTGCTCCCCTCATGGTCAATGTGAGTTCCTTTGCTGCAGCCAGCTACAARAAGAGGCTGTATGTGATTGGGGGCGGCCCCAACGGGAAGCTGGCCACGGACAAGACACAGTGCTACGATCCTGCCACCAACACGTGGAGCCTGAAGGCTGCCATGCCCGTGGAGGCCAAGTGCATCAACGCCGCCAGCTTCCGGGACCACATTTATGTGGTGGGTAAGTGAAGCACCAGGGGCTCTCCTTGTCTGCACACAGCAGGGCTTGTTTCTGTGCTTCTCTGTTAGTTTGGAGTGTAATCACACAGTCAGATGGCTCTTCCCATTGAGCTTAGTGAGGGATGGGAATGCAACATGTTCACAAACAGTAGTGAAAGGTCACCAGGTCAAAATACCTGTTTGCATGGTAGCTGACTTGGAAAGATGGAGCTAGCCCAGAGACAGCTTAAAGCCATCCAAAGATGTGTTCATAGTGGCAAAGGCATGATCTCATGGCAACATCATGTTCTCTCTCCTCTCTAGGGGCATTACACAACCCACTGCATACAGGATTTATGTAGGGATAACAGTTCTAGGAACAGGTCATAGGAGCAGAGCCACTGATACCCAAAGACCCAGAGCTCTTTGCTAGATTGGACCTGGGGTTAACTCAGTCAGTGGCYAGAACTAGAAGCAAAAGTGGAAGAACAAGTGTTTGATGGTGATGARCTATGAGGGGTGCCTGCACACATCTCCAGATGGTGCTGGAAAAATCAAAAGAAAAGAAGAACATTTGTTTCCAAAACGGGAGCTCTGAAAATCTCCCCTCCCTCTCTCAGCCTTGGTGCAGGGAATTTCTCACTTGCAATTTAATCTGTGTGGTGCTGAGAGCTATCATGGAGCTGGAGTATTCATTGAATAATTAATGGTCCTCTGGAGGGAGATTTATAACCTCCATGCATGTGTGTGTATATATATATATATATATATATATATATATATATATATACATACACACCCCACTTCTGTGTACATTCATACCTCATGCTTGTCCCCAGCACAGGAGCTGACCTCACCCTGTTTGTACAAGATGACAGAGAGAGAAGGCACATGACTTATGGGCTAGCTGATATAACTCCTATAAAATGAACATGATACTCCTGTCACCATTCATTCAGCATCTCAGTCAGGAATATCCATTAACACATCTCTTGTTTACCTATCTGAGAAACAAATCTACTTCAGTTGGATAGAAATCAGCCCCAGCTGGAGTTTAAAAGATAAAAGAGCATTTGGTTACTGCATCCCAAACAATCAAATTACCCAGACTGATGAATTACCAATTGCCAGGTGAATCACTACAAGTAACAATGTTTGTTTTCAGTCTGTTCCAATTAAGTCACCTCTTAATGACTCGATCACCCCTCAAGTAAGGGACTTGTATTATCATACTCAGAGTATATTATAACTACCACAGATAAATGCTCACTTGTCAGCAGGGAGGATCCCAGGACTTGTTGCACCTCATCAATAAGATGATGGCTTCACGGTTTCCCCGGCACTATCCAAGAGGATGGTGCCAGACTCTTTTCAGTAGTGCCCAGGGACAGGACAAGGGGTAGTGACCATAAGTAAAACATAAGAAGTTCCACCTCAGTTTGAGGAAGGACTTCACCATGTKGAGGATGGCAGAGCACTGGAACAGCTGCCCAGGGAGGTTGTGGAGTCTCCCTYTCTGGAGGCATTCCAAACTCACCTGGATGTGTTCCTGTGTAACCTGCCCAAGGTGACCCTGCCTAGGCAGGGGGGGTTGGGACAGGATGATCTACAGAGGTGCCTTCCAAACCCAACAATTCTATGATTCTGTAAAGCTACTACAGAAGACTCATTTAGTCTCTGCAAACTTTAGAATAAGAACCATTTAGCTCTTGGTAATCTCAGGAGGAAATATATTTTCATAGCCTTTCTTGAGAATTGAGGTATTGACCATATTTTTAAGACAAAAGGACCCTGCAAGATTGAAAAGGTGCACTAAAAGTTTCAAGAGTGACTACAGTTTTGGGAAACAGAAACTGGAGGTCACCCTCTGTTTGACAAACTCATAACAAGATTATTGGTTCTGTCTGATTACTGGTTCAAAATCCCCCTAAACAAGGAAGGGAGTTTGAAAGCAGCCAGCTCCAGATAGAAGGACATTTGATGGACACACGGACAATGAAGTTAAAGGAGTCAGTGACAAAACCCTGTACCCATTTCTAATAGTGATGGCTTACCACAGTTGGTTCTCCATGATCTAAATTCTCTTAAACAAGATTGTATTTTTCTGAGGCTTTGTCCTTAGCTGGAGCAGCAGRTATGAGGGAGGTCTGTTGCTGGGTGCACTGTGGTCATGCTGAATGATCACAGYAGTTTGTTCTGGACTCAAATTCCACAGCCTTATGAACAATAAGTGACATTCTGCAGATCAGGCTTACAAAACAATGAAATATCCTGTCACCTTGCTTTTTCTTGGCTTTGGGGCTGAAATCATTCTTACGAATGTCAGGAATGGAGTCTTGYTGAAGTGGATGGTTGAATTAAAATCCCTTACAGGAATGGCCAGTGCAAACCAATATCYATTTTCTCTCTAGGTGGGGCAATGAAAGCCCTCTACTCCTACAGCCCTCAGGAGGACACGTGGTGCCTGGTCACTCAGTTCACCCACGAGAGAGCCAGCTGTGGCATTTCTCCTTGCAACAACAAGCTGTTTATCACCGGGGGCCGAGATGAAAAGAACGAAGTTATTGCAACAGTGCTCTGCTGGGACCCTGAAACTCAGAAGCTGACAGAAGAGTGTGTCCTGCCCCGGGGGGTGTCTCACCACGGCAGCGTTACCCTCAGGAAGTCTTACACGCACATCCGTAAGATTGTGCCCGCGGCAGTTTCTGTCTGACCGCAAAGGAACCCGATACCTCCGTGCCCTGTGGCACAGACTGCAGTGAGGATGGTTTTTAGCTTCAGGAAGCAATGAATGGAAGCACCACCACAGGTCCTCTGCGGGGATTTGTATATATGCTCAGTCCTTGCGTTTCCTCTGTACAGTATATCCTTAAATTATCTTAATTCCTTCCCTCTACAGAAAAACAAAGGGACCAGCTGTAGCTTACTCCTGCCAACACAATACCTCGAATCAGACAAAGAAATGTGATGTGTAAGTGGGAAATTTACTTCCCAGCTATATCTACCCTTAAATGTGCTTGAACTGGCTCAGTCTGGTACCAGAGTTTAGTAAATTATTTATTTTTTTTAAGTTGGATTTCCAATACCGACTAGTGAAAAGAACAGAAGTTGCTTTTGGAATTAAATATTTGTAACTTTGGTGGAACATAACATCATGTCTTCCAAAGCTGTGGTTTTTTTCCCCTGTGGTTGGCTCATTTAGATTAAGTTTGAACCTGTTTGTTTGTTTGATTGATTGATTGTTTGTAGAGACATTGGTAGTTTTTCAGTTCTGCATCACCAAAAAAATCCATCTCATTTTGCAAACCTTGCTGTCATTCCCAAGAAAGAGACTGCCCAGACTGCAAATGTAAATGAACGCTAATCTGTTGCCACTGAACATTCACTGTGGCTGTTTTCTAAATAAAACAGACCAAAACCTAGTTTCCCTTTTCTTTGTTTGTGTCGGGTGACTGTSGTGCCCGGAAGGCCTTTTCCTCTCCCCGCTGCTGCACGCAGGCAGAGCAGCGGAGCCCGACTGCTCCATCCCTGCCTCCATCCCCGCTGGRTGGCAGTGCGCTCCCAGGATTTTTCTCACGGGTTTTGTTTTCCTGGAACGCAATCGGACAAAGCAGTCTGCTGGAGAGAAAAACAGTTCCAGGTACTGTGTCCCAGCCTGGTTCCTGAGACCATCACATGCTGTACCAGAAGGGGCAAATGTTCAACAGCCCACGAGGGCCCGAGTCTCAAGTCCCWGCATCTGGGTCAATTGTAGGGAAAGAAAAACAAACATGGAAGAGGTCACGCCCGGGACGCCCTGGGACACTCTTGGCCAAAGGCTGGGAACATATTCCCGTCCCTCCTCCCCTGCCTAGTTGCTGGAAAGAGCCAACTCACTATTAAATCAAGACAGAAAACACTGYGCAAAACAATYTCYCCRAGCAGAGAGTGGTGACTCCTTCCAGCCTTCCCTCCCTCTCTGTAATGTCTCCTTTTGCCTTATACAGCATTACAAATGATATTTCTTTTATGTTAGGCTGAGAAAAAGACATTGATTCCTGAATTTCAGCACMCTGATGCCAGAGTGCTCAGTGGTGTGTGCAGACAGTCCTGGWGCAGGCTGAGCAGGGCAGAGATAGCCTGTGGAGTGGGTGCAGCCCTCCAAYAGGTCTCCATCCTTCCCTCAGAAAGACTGCAGGAAATCCTGTTCCTTGAATTTGAACTCATCTCTGTGATTCAAGCCAATCCCCACATTTTCTCACTCTAATTTTCCCACAGACTTTCCATTTTGAACTAGTTTCTAATTGCTCCCCTTCCTTCTTTCCCTTCCTGTGTTTCTGCAAGGTCAGCACTTCTCACACTTCCATGCTGGCCCACACTCTCCAGTCCCACTTTGCTTTTCAGAGGGCATGAAGAAATACCCTCCAAACAGAGTATTTAATTTCAAAAGGTTTTTGTGAAGAACAGTTACCACCTTTGACTTGGCTGGCAGCCCTGGCTGGTCTAGAGGGACAGAGAAGGTGGTTGAATGGGAGGTCTCCCTTTCCCATTGAAGAGCTGCATTTCTGTATCTTTMCCTGTTGGAAAAATTACAGCAGCTGATGAAGCTGATTAATTSTTCCTACTGGGAATCATCCTAAAAACCAGCAGCCCTCGGGAACTGGTTGCTGATTTTCTCCTGGTAATGTCCATAGCAAAACTTGTATATATTTTTATTGAGAAATAATAACCAATGAATTGGGAAAACATTGTCCAAATAAACTTCCTAGTACAAATTCTCAACTCCATATCTCAAAGGCA
Source organism: Malurus melanocephalus (assembly GCF_030028575.1). Classification (NCBI taxonomy): domain Eukaryota; kingdom Metazoa; phylum Chordata; class Aves; order Passeriformes; family Maluridae; genus Malurus; species Malurus melanocephalus. The sequence continues at coordinate 854,095 of NW_026623452.1, forward strand.
GAAAACAGCCTCTTGTCTCTCCCGYGGTTGTTTCCCAGTCACATCTGAAAACCTTGAGCAATCATAAGCCAAAACATCCCTCACTGACAAACACGAGACAGAACAACCAGAGCTTGGCTGCTTTCCCTCTCCTAACTCATGAGTCGCTCAAAATTTCTGACGTTTTTATAGCAGTGCACGAAGAGTTGTGTTTATTTGTCTCTCTGCTCTTTGTACCTTCTGGATTCACGTTGCAATCTGAATGACCTGAAGWATATTGAAAAACAAAAACATTCAAATCAGTAGTTTTATGCAGATGCCAAGAATCACAAGCTTGTGGAAAARTGGCAAGAACCAGCAGTGCTGGGCACTCATTTAGCAGCAGCGAGGTGGGGGTGGAGACAGGAGACAACAGAAATTCAAGTTTGAATGAACATTGTAATTTTATTATCATAGCTGACTCTCTTCTGCCATGCATGACCCCCTCCGGCAGGGAATGACCACAATCAGTCTCTGCCCAAGGAACACAGAGTATCTCGGTGTACAAAACAGTGGTCAGCGAAGCAAAGAGCCGACTCTCCCTGCGGGCGCTGCAGGACCTGTCTCCATGCAGCTGGTGCTGTTCCCCAGCACTGACACAGCCCCGGCGTTCTCGGAGCTGCTCCCGGTGCAACCAGGCAAACGCCACTTTCCTTCTGCCCTATTCCTGTATTACATTTCCAGTAGAAAATGACACAGCCAACTGATGAGCAGAAGTAGACACTCCTGYAGTAATTACTAAAACTGCAGGAGGTTAATTAGCTTTACTGAATAATTACTCAAACCCTTGCAATGAACTATACCTCAAATCCAAAGCTGTGTGCTTGTTTACCTGCGTGGAGATCCTCCGTATCTCCTGACAGTGAAACTGATCTCATTTGAGGCAYAGACCTATCTCTGATGCAATTATGTCTGCAGTGATGTACGGCACAGCCCCAGCCCTTAGAATGCAGATCTGACTCCCTTCAGTCTGCAGGTTGCAGACAGCAAACTGCACGGTAAATCCAACCGGGAGAGGAAAGAGAGCAGTGGTAAACGTTGTGACAATGTTGGCACAAGAAAAGAGGGGRAAAACTGACCAGGAATATATTTAGGTTGTAAATTAGAATACCTTTAGTGATTCATGCTACTGCAATTCATTAAARGATTACTGCCCCCAGCTGCCAAATCACATGTTAAAGCCAACTGCTCTCCATTTCACTTCAAATTAAAATGCTGGGCGGCCACAGTGACGTYCAAGAAGTTCACTTATGTGACCTGGGAGAGGTCGATTACTGGGCTCTGGTAAACAGTCTCAGTTTGAATTTCCACAGCTTATGTGGAGACGTCCTTACAAGGATGGTGATCACTACACCCACGAGGTTCTGGAAAATACAGAAGCCTGACATTCTTTAAGAAAAAACTCATTACATTTATGAAAAGCATTGTAAGGACCTAGTAGTGCTTATGACATGTCCCCAATGAGCCTTTTGGTCCTGTTCAGATAGACTGGGGAAATCCCAAAGGCAAGTGGGTCAGGCACACGGTGTGTTTCTGGTATGCACGCTGTAACCTCTTGCTTTCATGCCAAACAGCACAGTAACATTCCATGGAAGTTGTTTACAAACAGTCACTTAAGGAAAAAAGTACCTATCTAATGTTAAACCACTTTAAAGAGAATTAATATCAGCTTGCAATGATCTTAGCAGGTAATTTCCACAATGCAGTGTTTCATTTGCCTGGTCCTTGTGATACCACTGTTGGCAGACTTCAGGGATACATAAACTTGCCACAATCACTTATTCATTTGCTATTTCAGCATCCTTCTTTATGTTACCAAACTTCTAGTTGTATCTAAATATATCCAGGGGATGTGTATGTAAGAAAGAGTTACAGAACTGGCAATAGAATCCTGTCCGGGAGATTATACCTTCATAATTGTCTGAGGTCAGCAGGAGTTAACCTGCAGCTGCACAAACTCATCTACGGCTCTGTATAGAAATACCTTACTTTATGCTACTTACACAGATATCTTTACTGTTTATCATAAAAATTTCCAGTAGAGGTAAACTTGAATGGACCTTGCATGGACAAAACAACCTGTAAGTTATCAGCATCCTTGTTATTGGGTACTGGCAAAAAATTAGGCCCAGGATATGAGCAGCCTGGGGATTCACAAGYACCTCTTCCATTCTTGATCTTTCCATGTGCCAAAGGGGTTCAGCAGAATGAACCTGATTCAATATGCTGACATYTTCCCCATCCTTCCCAGTGTTAGGGAAGACCCCTTTATACTATGTATAAAGTATACATAGTTTCTGTGACAAATAGTACATTCATCTTGGAGAAAAATAAAAGCAGCCAGTAAAAAGCAACTTCTAGATCCTTTTATTGAAGAGGATTGAGAAGCACAGAACCATTGCATTGAAGCAAATATGCAATCTTACACCTTATTCACTGCCAACAATTTTACCTTAGAGACACTTCACACAAGAARTGTCCCTTAGCAGCAAACCCTCTAAGATGTCCATGCTCATTACCCCCACCTGGAATTTGTTACAGCCTCAGTTGTGCTGATGCAGATGTTTTTAGAACATCCTATAAAACAGATCTCTGGGATAATCTCAGTTAAAATGAAAATACCGCTTCTCTTTGAAGGGATATTTTTAACCTGCAAYCCCAGAAGCAGTTGCATCAGCAAACAGGAGAGAGCAGACGCTGCAATGTGAGGAGAGTAACAAGCAGTTTGGGAATGAGGAGAGAAGATCAGCAGGAACCACTCAAACCGGCTTCTCTGCCAAAAACATTTCATGCAACCAGACACCAATCTCCTCCTGGCTCACACTTAGTGGAATTCTTCAGATGAGTGTGAAATAGCCAAAAGCCACATTCAGCACTTTCTGTGTATAGCTTTAAGCAAACAGAAGGTGGAGAGAGTCTGCACAAGGAAAATACTGCACAGAATGAAATCAAGGACCTTTTTTCAAAGTCCAATTTGTTTTTATATAAAAACATAAATTCTAAAAATATTATCTTTAGAAATACAGAACTATTTTCCCAAGTCCARGGAACAGAACAGTCATTTAAATTTCCCACACTGATGTTTTATATCTAATGAAATTTTGGTTTCTGCAAAGGTCAGAAATAATTTTCACTCGTCTTCTATAAGTAGGTGGCTGATCTGGAAAAACTAAATGGCTCATATAGGATTTCATCTTTCTTAACCCGATACACCAGCCAGCTCTGCAGCCTCTCCTCCTGACCTTCCTAAGGCTTTGGAGGCAGGTACCCAGCAGCAGCTCTGACACGGTGTAGCTGTAAGCTGAGATCAGGCTGCTAGAGCACATTTTTGTGAGGCAGAACTCAGAGCTGCCTCAGTGGAGACTCAGAAGTGTTTACAGCTAGTCTCTCACCCCGGGTCCTGTCTGAGCCACAGGATGGGTACCCCTGTGCCCAGCCTGGTGCCTCTCAGCTCCTGTCCTGCTACCCCAGCTGCTGGGCTCAGCCTTGGCTGGGTCACCTCAGCACAGCCCCAGTGGGAATAAGGGCTCTGGGCTGCCCCAGGCTCCTGCAGCACCCACTCGGTTCCTTGGGCACAGCATTCTGCACCCACCAGGGAGGGAATGCCACCCGCTGCCCCCTGCTCATCCTCCCTCCCCCAGCAGCACATCCATCTCTGTAAATCCCTGGCAGTGTCATGTGCTGGGCTGCCCAGCAGGCACTGATCGAAGATGGCTTCCCATCAGATGGAGATTTTACCAAACACCGGTGTTCTGCAGATTGTCAGACAGAATCTGTAAGGCAGCGAATACACCAGCACACTGCACAAGMTGAGGAACAGCGTTTGAGCAAGTGCAGCAGTTTCCAGAGGCACCTGTCAATGCATGTTTTAAAGAAAAGGACTTTGCTACCAAGCTTGCAAGGACATACTGTGTGTGAACAAAATGGTTGTTGTTCTCACAGCACGTTTGGTTGAGGATCCTCTGCTGTAGGTGATGCTCTCGAGAGACCTGTGGTTACTCCTTTGCTTTGCACTGTCTATTTTTAATTTTCTTTTATCCAGAAAGGCATCWGCAACAGGTGGGTGAACATGATCTTAATTCAACATCTCTGCCAAAAGGTCATGCCTTTCATGTCAGAACAAAGCTTGGAACTTCATCCTGGGTGGTATTTGCTGTATTCTCAGCTGTGCCATGATGAAAGWTCTGTGGCATTTTGGCACCAAGGAGGCAGTGATCAACCTATGTCTTCTTACCATGGGTTGGTCACCTCTCCAGTTCAGGAGCTGGGTGATTTCCATCAGTCTTGCATGATAACAAGGTAAGGACAGCTCCTCTGCTGTGGCTGTGCTCTGAGTTGCCTCAGGATGGTAGTGGAGCAGGTGACACCATGTGATGCTTCTTCCTCCTGACAATGGATTTGAGAGAGGCTGAGATCTCTCTGTATCGAAGCCCATACAGAAAAGGGAACAAAACTTTAGGAAGAATCATGAGAACATTGCAGGCTGTCAGGGAGACCAAGATTCCTGTCTGCAGTCTGATGACAAGATTAACACACAAGAATGATTCTACAAAAAGGGCCAAGAGTGGAAAGAAGTAAAAAARTAACACAGTGTTGTGCATTAAGAATGTTACACTGGCTCTGGAGCAAATGCTCTCCCATATACCCGAATGTTTGGTTTTAAAATACAGAATAGCATAGCAACAAAATATTACAGACAGGCAGAGAAAGATAACTATKGTAGAAAGCCAGAAGCAGAGCTTCACAGCATCAGTCCCATTCAAAGTTAATATTAGTATTACTGGAACTGAACATGTTTCCAGGACACAGGGCACAAAGCTGTGGGTAGTCCATAGCACCAAGAAGAAAATCCCAGGGAAAGCTCCGGAACACATCCATAGAAATACAATGATTTTTTTAGTTCGGGAAGGAGGCAGAATAGCAATGTAACGCAAAGGAAACAAAACAGCTATGTAYGTGTCCAGAACTATTGCAACAGCTGTGAACAGTCCTCCACAGTAAGCCACTGCCAGCAAAAATAAGAGGAGGACACAAGCTTCCTTTGGGAGGTGTAGGCGGGCTGCATTGAGAGCAGCTGACAGGGTGTAGAACAACAGGTAGATCAGATCAGAAAGCAGAGCGTTTCCCAGCAGCATGTACCTTGTTTCCCGACGGATGTTAAACCGAGAGAAGATCACAAATAGGATGGTAGGGATGATGAGGACACCTGCCACGAGGCAGACAACTGGAGAGATTAAAAACATCTTCATGTTTGTACCTGATGGGGTGAGAGACCATTCCTCCAGCAAAAAGAACAAAGTAGTGTCATCCARATTAGAGGAACTGTTGAACTCTGTCTCCCTGAGGTAGTGGACAGTTCCATTTGCTCTYGTTACTGAGGCACAGCCAGGGAAGTTCATTTCCTTAGGATTTTGGAATGATTGTTTGACTTGGAGAAAGCAAAATCTTCTATGCTGAGTCCTTAGAAAGGCAAATGAAGCAGAGGATGCAAGAAGCCCATGGAAGCGAAGTGATTTCTGTAGCCAATTCTATCAGCTCTCCTCAAGGACAGAAAGTTGAAACTTGAATTCTTTGGTGCCAAAAGATAGTTTTGCCTAAAAAGGAGACTTTATTTTCTTTCTGCAAAACAAAATATTTAGAAAAGAGAATCTCTGGTGGCTTAAAAAAGACTCRGCTAGCTCTTCGAACAGAAGTGAACGGGTTGATCATTTTCAGTAATTTGAGTTTTTTCTTGCTACATTATCTCTTCAATAAGGCAGATGAATTATTAGCCTGATTAAACAAATATGGGATGATACAGATGAACATTCCATGTGTACTGGTGTAGAAGAGTCATAAATGTGATTGGGTGGTTTTGTACCAATTTGTATGCAACAACACAATTGATTTGAAGTGATCRATAAAAAAGACTCTCAATCCTGTTGTAAAATTGCAGCACAATCACTCTCGTGAATGAAATTATCTTATTTGTAGATGAAAACCATTTTTGCTTCAGTGAATCAAGCCATGTTATTCAAGACTGATAAACCTTCCCCTGCCCTTTTGCATGCATGATATACAAATACTGAATTCTCATCTATTGCAGCCTTCCAGTCAATCTGTGCATGGTCTGGGATGAGTGACATACCCTGTCATGTACCAGCATACCCTACGGCAGACTTGGCACTTCCAGTGCCCATTTGGAGACCAATTCTTGGTTTGCTGGCCTGCACACTGTTGCTACACTGTGCTGCTTTTAATATCAGATCTCAGTATCAGAGCTGGGGGTGCAATGAGAGAATTGTGAAGGATCTGGACTGCAAAGAAGGAATATTTCAAGTTCTGCCAGGCATGGTCTGATCAAAAGAAAAGCTGATTTTTTTTTAATAGGCTCACTTAACCTGGCATTATTGTATTCATTTTCTCCCCAGCACTACCAGCACACAGCAGTGCAGCTTCCCTCCATGGCAGCAAGGGCACTTTCACCATGCAGAAAGTCAGAAAGTCCTGCTGTGCCATGGACATGCTGCCTCAAGGCATGCCAAGTAACAAAGCAGACAGCTCATGGAACTCAGCATCACTCATCAAATCTTGTGCACATTTCATTTCCTGTCACACTGATAGTTGGCATCCACAGAACTGGATGCTAAGACAGTTGACAGGGTGCACCATATGGAACAAAAAGATAGGAGGAAAAACCAATGATAATTTTAAGCACAGCATTTCCGTTGCTATGGTGTCTGGGGTAGGCAAAACAGAAGGTGATTATTTTTGCTCACTCAGTCCTGCATCTTCTGAAAAGAGTGGGAGCAATATTGATGCAATTATACATTTGGCTTCAGGATTGTGTCCTGCATCTATCATTGAGTCATGACACAGTTAATACCTTAAGTGGACAGCAGAATTCAAAACTGTTGAATTGTACTTTTGCTGCAAAATGGAAGGGAAGGAATGAAAACTCAGRTGTGTGAATCACGTCCAACTGTAATTTTAGATCTCTGTTAATATTGGAGATGTTTGCTGCCTCCCAGCTCATGGCGCTCCAAGGATGTCCTATAAATGGGCAGATTTTCTAATTTCCATATAAAATCACAACTGTTTTTTCCACCAGCTGCTTAGGATTCGATGTGAAAAAACAGGAGTTCATTGTCATCAGCTGCACGCTTTTGGTTGATAGAAAAATAAATAATAGAATGGTTTGGGTAGAAGGGACCTCAAAGTTCATCCAGTTCTGAATGAGTGGTGAGTGACTGAAGGCTCACTCAGTTGACATCCTCACGACAAAGGCAGATTATCTCATGGCYCTCATCCAGCTCACATACAAAGAATACCACAGAGCCCACAAGGCAGCCCAAATGTACAGCCCCGTGTGTCCTGTGCTCAGCTATTCCTCTGCCACAGCTGGCAGAATAAGGCCTATGGTATGAGCTTCTTCAGTTTTAACTGTGCTCCTGTAAAAGTCTTAGGAATGCAGGAGGGCTTTAGTTTTACAAAAATGGGCAACAACAAATAACTGAGAGACAGAYTCAATCCCATCAAATCCAGGCAGGTCCAGCCAAAGTCACTCCCCTCAGATTTCCACAGGGGCTTTTAACTGCTCAGTAGAGTTGTGCCAGATTTAAAAATGCAAAAGGTTGATGTCTTGGCACACTGATATAACCCAAAATTGGTGGCTTTCAAGAATATCTCATTGTTTTCTCCTTTCAATTCATGACCTTGGGAGCATTTCCAAATCTGGACCATTTGCAAGGGGCTGGCAGCTCTGGGRACCACCCCTGAGGATTCTGAACTCAGCTCTTTGCCATTGCATCCCAGTGTTCAATACTTTATGGTGCCAACCTGAATGATCCTCCTGAAATTTCCTGTAAACCTGCCTTTAATGCCSGAGCTATCGATTTTTTAAAATGCTCTCTAGTAAATGTACGTTAAGTGGATGCACTTTTTACGTATCTTGCTGATGCAGACATACAGTATTAGCAGCCTCTCTTCTGGCTCTTATTCTGGCTCAATACAGTCTGTATTGATTTTCAAACTGAACCACACACTGTTAATTACTTTACTCATTTCTGCTTCAATAAGCATCCCGCTGAAAGCTTAGTTATATTGTCTGATGGGTTTGGGAGATGTCAGAAAGCATGCAGCCAGCCATCCTGAGCACTGTAATTCCTGCAAATATTGCACTACATGGTATTCTCTTACTGACTGTAAACAGGTATTGTCAAACTGAGCAGAAAAGGTCAGAAATGTTACTGTCTTACAGTATTTGGCATGGACTTAACTGCATACACGCATAAAGAGGCTTCCTGCTTCACAGAGTTTACCTGACTGATTCAGCAAGTCAACAGGTACACTGATGACAGAGAGCACCAGATAAGAAAGGCAAACAAACAGGGTAATGCTAGCATTTCCCCAGCCCTTCATCCCAAGAGATTGTGTTAGAAGGGGATACCCAGAGGAATGCTCACAGGAACCTATGATGCTCCCTGGGTGCCATCATGTAACTGCCTCAGTGTGATCACMGAGTCTTTGATGTGGCTGCCTATTCCAGCTTCACACAGCAGGTCCCAGCAAGAAAATTTATACTGTGCTGTGGGTTTGCCTCAGAAGCTGCTGCATCTGGCCAGGAGCCTGAGGAGAGGAGGGAAGAAAGGCTGCCTCAGATTCCATCATATCTCCTCAAACAGAAGTGTTTTGGATGGGGCAGTTAGGTCCAACAAATCAGTATTTTTAMTGGAATGTTGTTTCATGGGTATATTTCCAACCATGTTCAGTAACAGAGCCGTGGCTCAGGAGCCTTCAYGTGCTGTTACAGTTTATTCTGTTCCTTTCCACAAATGCCCCCTTCCAGGCTTACGTAGGGCCAGAAGGCACCTCCCTTGCTGGTGAAACTTTCCCAATCATGAGTAGCCAAGTGCCCATGAGGCCACCTCCTCCAAGAAAGGCAGGAAGAACCAGGTTTCCTGCCTGTATCCATATTCTCCCTCTGGGCAAATGAGCTGCTGCTGTTAGGGAAGAAAGTAATCAGAGCAGTTTAATATGCTGTTTTTCTGGTTGAGCCTTTCCATTTTCTTCTCCTTTAAACAGAAAGTCAGTTAGAAGGCAGTTTTTTCTAAACCTTTAAGGTTTCCTCTAAACTTTCTGCAAGCCACAGGGAGAGGTACAACTTGTCCATGCCTCAGCTATCTGTCCCCACGTGGCTCCAGAAGGATTGTTCAGTGCCTTGCTTGTTATTTGCTATAGATAAGAGACATACACACTGCTCTTGTAACTGTACAAAGTTCACACATCACGGCAGAGCCATTATTAAAGTTAAGGAAGTACAGAAACGGGTGTGAAAATTAAGCTCAGATTACAATGTTTTTAAAGGTCAAAGGAAACCTGAAACAAAAGAAAACAGGGATTAGAAAGTGCTGGTTTGAAGACATTTTAATGAGGCTCCCAAACAAAAGAGGACATTGAGAGCCACTGGGAGGACTCAGCACTGAATCCCTACATAATTTTTTWAATTCCAAATACCATCAAGCCATGGTGATCACAAAGTAAATTTTGTACCAAATTTGCCTTGCAGATGCAGTTGAGAAATAAGCTGGATGTCAGGAAAACAGAATTCTGAAATATTTGACAASTATTTCAACAAAAAGTCAGAAAAGYAACAGTGGMAGTCCCAGACACCTCCTGCTYTCCTGCAGGTCACTGCGTGGCCCTRACTGCTGCGAGCTGCAGCARAACTCAGCCATTTGCATTCTCTGAGCCYGGCAAGGCAAAGAAAGACAGGTTTTTCCCCTCTGCCACAGTACTTCATTTGTGCAGAAAGGACACACTAACATGTTTTCCTGTGACAAGCTGCAGATGTGACCAGAGATTTATAGCAAACAACTGCTACTTTTCATGGTCGTTTACGGACAGACTCACAGGACTCCAAGAGAAGCCATCCTAGACTGCTCCTTTGATTTAATGATCTCTCCTGCTTGCCTACTTTTCATAACAATGCTTCTGTGAAACAGATCAAATAGCCTACTAAATAAGGCCTATTTATAAAAYATTAGCTTCTTTCCTGAAGCAGTTTACTTTATAAGGAGGAACCTTGCTTAAATTTTGAATGCTATACAAAATTTATACTGGTGCTAACAGGATTAACTGCAGAAACCTAAGGCCTTTAGATAAAGAAAATAACATATCAACCTTATCTGAGTATTCAACCACTATCAGAAGAGATTAAACTCATATTCAATGCCACACAGAGTGATGAGCAGAACTAGAAATACATATCTGAATTTGTGACTCCTTGGCTCCTTGAAGACAGGAGAAAGCTTCTTCTCCTGAGAGAAAGCTTCTCAAATGGGGGAGATTCATCCACCAACCTCCTTAGGGCACCCATCCATCTCAGGCTGTCTGTCTTTCTGGTAGTGGCTGGCACCAGAAGTTTTATATTCCTGTCCTCTCTCACCTGCAATGATCTCTAACATTGTCTAGGAAGGGCTGCTACAAGCAGGCAAAAGCAGAAGTTACCTGGCTCTGTCCTTAGTATGTTTTGTCTCATGCAAAAAGCCAGGCAGTACAGGAGAGTTTTAGCGTGACAGTTCCTTGAAGGATGACTTGCTGAGAAGGGAGGCAGATGGCTGCAGAGTGTTAAGTGCAAGTTAAAATGAAAKACCAAAACAGAGATGAAATTAGAAAGGGTAGAAGAGACAGGTTGGCATATACAGGCCGACAGGAAGGGGCTTTAATGGTGATGCAGCAAGCCAAAACAACCCCAGCCACAGCTGCACACTGTCACAGCTCCTCCCCGACTGCTGGAAAGTGCTCCCTCACCTGACTGTACAACCTGGGGGCAAAGACAGTGTAGGAATCAAAATGGAAGGAAACTCTAGAAGTGCAGTTGAACGAGAAGGGGGAGGAAAAGTGCAGTGTGAAGGAAATTACATGTTATGCCTTCCTATTGATGCCTTTTGATGGCAGGCTGTGAATGAATGGATAGCCTGTACATGGCACAGAGCAGCACAAGGCACAGCACCGTGCTGGGGAGGAAGGACCCTCGCTGCCAGGGTTGGGATGCTCCTTCCCAGTTCCCAGAGCTGTACCTAGGAACGGCAGTGGTTCCTGGGTGGCAAAGACACTGAATCAACATTGATTCTCTGCAATAACTCTGCCCACAGGGAGATGCTGACCTTATCTCACACTGATGGAAGCAGGTGCCAGGCACAGCTGCCATATGGCAGAGAGATTAACTGCCAGCATGGGCTGAATACGAGTCACAGTCTCTTATTAGCCAAGCAGGGAACATGCCGTGGGCCTCATGCACAGTGCCATTCACAAGCTCTGTTGTCCTTTCCCAGCAGCTCCTTTGTTACTTATTCAGCACAGGTGCTTAAAAATTAGATTTTCTCCACATGAAGCCTGACTCTGCCTTGTTCTTCTAACAATGGCTTTGTACTGCTCCCACTCATTTCCATAAGCAATACCCTGTTCTCTCACACCAGAGGYTCAGACATCATGATAGGAAAACACTGTTTTGGGTGGGAGTATGAAAGCAAATGTTCCAAACTTATAAAGAAAAGAGATTTAGTGAGATTTTACTTCACTACTGTTATGTAAGTCCACATCAGTTGTACTCTCCTGGTGACCTCCACAGGCACGAGGCAGAGGGCACACAACCCTCTGACATGTCCCAAACTTCTCATCAAACTGGCAGAGTTACAGCTCACAATAGGGAGAGATCGAGCCATGGAGAGCAGCAAGCGGAGATCTTCACTAAACACAGTTAATTTAACTTCTAGTTTAATTCTTTGTTTCTTTCTTCTCCAGTCCAAGTTCCAGCTCATTAGAGGATTTTCATGAGAAGCACCAGAGGAGATACATCCTCTCTTTTCCTTTACTATTATCCTCAGCAGCACCCAGACCCAAAACCAGCTTCAAACTGCCTCCAGGTAGCTCAGAGAGAGCTCAGCTGTTCAAGGCAAATGCCTGTCCTATAGGAATTCAGTACATTTAAAACTACTGGGGTGACTAGAAACCAAACTATTTTTCTAAAACATTCTCATCATTTTCTTAGGAATTCCTCGGTCCTTTTARTTGAGCTGATTTTTCCTCTTACAATGAAGCAGCTTTTGGCTCCAAAGAAAGSATTTCAATGCCAGCCTAGCACAATGGATAGCAGCTAAGAGAAATATAAAAATGCTCAAAACTGCTGTCGATCACAGAAACTTCAAGAAAACATTTACTGGAGGAAAACTTAAATGAATTAGCAACACTGTTTAGTTGTARCAAGCTGTGAGCTGAACCAGATCAGAGCTGTCCCAACATCTCACCGAGGTCCTGCGATGCTCTGGGGCAGTTCAGGGGCACACAGCCCTGCACATTTCCCATTCCTGGAAGCACTATCAACATCAGATGTTCTGGTGGTCACCCAGCATCAGCTGCCCCAGGACTCCTTCCCCTTTCAAACACCTGGTTCCCCTGGGAAGCCAACAATATTCTCTTGATTTTGGATCTTGCCTGAGCTGTGTTCAAACCAGTGCAATGACATCAGAGCCAGCTACAACTCTAGCACAGCTGTGGAGTTATGTGTGCCATCTCCCAGGACACCACCTCCACCCCTGTCCCTTGTGCCTCTTCATTTCCTGCCAAGAATTGTGCCAATTTCTTYCACATCAATTTCTAAGCTGAGACTGCTTCTCTACTTATTTCTCTTTCCTGCCTGCTRTTGGAGATTGGAGTGATGGTGAAAATGAGACTCACAGTGCCACTTTTCATCCCCAGCTCTCTGTCCTGGAAGTCTCCTACAATGCCTATTTGTGAACCTCTTCAGCTGCTGCCAACACCCTCTTGTGAGGCAGTTTCTGATATACACCACTGAGCCCCACTTTTACTAGAAGCCATCACAGATCTAAGGCTGTTTCTGCTCTTGGCAGCCTGGGAAGCTGAGCAGTCAGCGTAGGGGAACCCCGGTGCTTCCACAGCCTCAAATCTGCACCACCAATCTCACAGAATCAAAGAGCAGTTTGGGTTGGAAGGGACCTTAAAGACCATCTAACCCCCTGGCCATGGGCAGGGACACCTTCCACTAGATCAGGTTGCTCAGGGCSCTSTCCTGTCATTGTCCCACATYCCTCTTTGAGCTCCTCTAGATGCTAGAAGGTTTTATAGGGTCTTCCTAGAGCCTTCTGTTCTCCAGGCTGAACAACCCCAAYTCTTTYAACTTGTCTTCATCAGAGARGAAYACAGGTTTTTCACACGAGTCAGAAGTTCTTGGACCCCTGCTGTCTGCTTGGGCTGACACAGGAGCTGCCTGCTATGTGATCTACACTGGGTTTCACAGCCAATGTCTCACCTTGACGCTGCTAAAAACATTACAGAAGCAGTGACCTCAACCCTGAAGGGAGAGAAAGGCACATAAAGACAGAGCAGAGGAAAGCAGGGACCCTTGAGGCTGCCCCTGAAGCTGTTTACTGGCAAGACTCCAGGCCCACTCTTTCTGTTCYTAAAAAAGAGAGAAGTCTGTCCCATTATTAACCACCAATAGACACCAGCTTGGGGACTTTTCCCCCCACCAAGCAAAGCTTTTCAGCCTGTTGGGGAACAGCTTGCAGTGGGTTAACTCCCTCTTTGTCAGGCTTGAGATGGGGTCCTTGGAGCCTCACAGGGTGTCTGCAGGCATACAGAATTATAAAAAGGTATTTGTTTTTGTAAATGAACTGGAAGAGAGTCAGCTCCTCCTACCCACCCTTCATGCTGTCCTTTYTGGTGTTAGCATGCTATAAATGACCAGCTTCTCTGATAATTTATGCRTAATTGGGACTGATTTCAGCAAGTGGCCCAACAAAAGCTGCTCTGAACTGCTAAGTAATTTACTGATTTTSCTTTCAATTAATATAGTAGCCTTAGGAACAAGCAGTGTGTGTTCTTTTTTTAGKCACAAGAAGATTTCTGGCCTGATGGAGAGACATCCAGAGGTTTAGCAGCACCTCATCAGTCGAACCGTGAGAAGAAATATGTTCCTACAGTCATGTACTTTATTTTTTCAGAAGGCCCCTCCTATTCTGGATTTTTTTCTCCATTTTCATCTGCTCTGGGTTTTCCCTTTTTCTGCCTCCAGGCTATCCCTTTCCTCTTCTCATGGAAATATCAGTCCTGCTCTGATCTTTTCCTTGTTTGGGTGTTGGGAGTTATTTTGGGTGGAGGGGGTGGTGGATGGAAGGGCTTTTTTGTCCAAACCTGTCCTAGGAGCTGATCAGCCCAGGCCTCCTGCGTCTCCATGCAGTCCCAATAAAGACAGCAACAAATGCAATACCCCAAAGTACCGTGCCTTGGAATCTATGCAGGAACTGGGCCAACCAMGGGAGGATGCACAGAGGAGGAGAGAGAGATTATGGCTGTCTAATTCAGTGTGCTCTGAGCAGGCAGAGCMTGGAAGGCACCTCCATCTGATCCATCTACATTTCTGCACTCTGATCCCTCGTGGGGACTGGACACGAGTGGATCACGGCTGCTGTGAGTGGCACAGAACAGMCACAGTCTCCTGCCCCCTGCTACCTGCATTTCCCCCTGCAGGCCAGAGCACACAATATCTTCCACAGCAGAGCTGTGACTGGCGACTCCAAGGCTCACTTGGTGTGCTGAGTCTTGGAACCACATCTACCTTGAAACACTGAAAAGGACTGGGCACTTTTTTTTTTTCTTTTCTTTTTTTTTTTGTTTAATAGACCCGGCCTGAGTTTGGCACTGCTACAGTATGAGCATGATGACATTTATTATGACAAGCCAAGACTGAATACAAGTACCCTTTTTCATAGACCCAGCTTCCCATAATTACAAATTTTGCGTTAACCTGAAAGCTTGCCTTTCCCTTCACAAATTCACACTAATAGTGGCACTTAAAATTGCAATTCGCATGCCCGTGTCTATTCTCAGCTTCTGTTTCCAGCCTTGAGGTTGTCCAGATTGYCCCTTTGTCCTTTTAAGACCTCTGCACTAACCACCCTAATCCTCAGTAAGCAATCAAATCTCCCCATCTGTGCTTTTACTATTTCCCTTGGCACCATGGTATGACTTCTCTATTTTAATTAACTCAAGCCGGATGCCTTGTCAAGACTTAGCTGCTCTGATTTCTCATTATGTTATCATAATACCATTTAGCAATACCACCCTTCTCAGCAAGGAAAACTGATTCCAGCCCCTTGAAGGCAATGCAGTGAAAACAAAGAGCACTCACCAAGGTCCACAGCAATATTTGGTCTCATTCTTGTTAACGAGCTGCATTTCCTTCCCAGTGAATTCACCAGTTCTGCCTACTCACAAAAACRCGCTTTAGGGTATGTTTTCTTCTTTTGTTTTTGATAGTCATGATCATTTAATTTCAACTTTTAACCCCTCTGAGCAGTGCCGACTATATGTATCTTATTAATAACAGTTTTAATTTCCTTATTGCCAGCTGCAGTTGGTAGCACCCCAAACCACTGTTTGCCCTTTTCCTGCCAAGCAACTCATTACTTCAATTTGTCCTGAGCCTATTCCATATTTTGCAGCCAGGTAAGACTTGAAGTCCATGGGTCACTTGACGAAAGGAGAGGAAAGACTTTTGCTTTCATGTCGTTCCAAATCTACAACACCTCAGCCTCTGTCTCTTCCTCAGGCTGGTTTTCACCTCYTAAATTGCTGTATGATTGCTGCAGGCACTGTGAGTTGCCATTTGTGCACAAAGCACCAAGTCAGCACCAGGGGCCTGTTTCACATGAACTCCTGGTCAGCTCCTTAGTGAGCACCTGCACAGCAGAATTAGACAGTTTGTGGCACATATCCCTACCATAAGGTTTGCTTATCCCACTTTGTAGTGAATGTGTCCCTAATGGGCTGTGAGTTGTCCTCTGGGAGTCAGGAGCACTGCAAGGCTACACGGAGCTCATGGCAGGAAGATGAGACTTGGGTCAAGCATTCAATGCTAGGCAGCATCAGCAAAATGCAACGAGCATGGGAAGATGTAATTTGGACAAACAGCAGTGACTTGGAGGAACAAACACAAGGAAGTATCCTCTGTCACACTCCAAGGAAGACGCCTCCAAAAATGGCCTCTTGTGGGCTTGTCATAGGCTGAATAACCTATGGAATCTCTTATTAAATTCCTTGGCCAAAATCAACATTGAGGTTGTTTAATGCAGTTCTTTAAATGTTAATARTGTTAGTTTACATCATCTGAAGTTTAGTTCTATTCTTTTTCACCCTTAGGAAACCCTGCCAGATGTAAAAATGTTAAGCAGAACAGGTGCAAGAAGCCAGCTGAGCAGGATACGATATCACTGCTGTCTCTTTTGTTCATGAACATGCCTGAGAGTCTTACAACTTAAAGTTTCAGGTCTCACTTTGTTATATGTGGATGCAAAGCACATTTAACAGTCACTTTTTCAGCTCCCGCATAGGAGAAAGAGGGATTTTAAGCATATATATACTGAGTACAGGTTGACAGTAAAAAAAGATAAGATATTTTAACTCAGGAAAGCTGCCCAGTTTCAGGACTGCTGACAACGTGAGCTTGCCCTACGTGAATTGTTGACAAAGCTCACAGTGAAATTCAAAGCCAAGAAATAGTTTCCGTGTTCACATGGACACACATCCAATGTTGGATGTGCAGGGCCATCTAGTGGGAAATCTCTTGGTGCGCAGCAGCAGCCCCAATACGGGCCATGTTTCACAACAGCCTGAACAAAGACATCTTTGGCTGTCACAGCTCAGAAATGCATTTTATGAGTTTTTCTTTCCAGATGGAATGCTTCCCTGCTGACACAGTACAGCATCCCCACGAGAGCCTTTGGAACAAGAAATCAAGCCTGTCTCGCTGTAGGATCCTATGCTGCAAAAATRTGCTTTTCCTAAGATTAATTTCTTTTGACTAATAACTTGCAGAAGCTTTTCTCAAGAAAAGGAAACAACACCAAGTCCCCCAAACTCTCAGTTTCAGTTTTTGTTTTCATTAATACAAGTGCAAAAAAAAGCTCAGTGACATTATCAAGCAGCACAGTGTGATGGAGCAGAAAGGTATTAGTTTATGCTTAACACTCCATCTCTGGTATTGGGTTGAATTTATCAAATAGTGGTGATAGCTGRGACTCTAATTTTTCACAGAAATATCGAGTGTTCTGAGTCAGATTCACCAGTCAAATGACTGTGAAAACCCAGGGAGTACTGGTGTCCCTTCAGATTAATTCACCCATCTGTGCAGTGAGGAGGGTGAGAAGTAGGGTTTACAGCATTTGCAGGGTTATCTRTAAATCCCACTGTGAATCTGGAAAACAACTAGGTTTTCCAAAAGCATGGGAAAACCGCTCATATTTCAGTTTTTACCATTATCTCATGTTTTATTTACTACTGTGTTAAATCTTTAAAAGCATTGCTGTTTAATGAATAGTCCCCCCATACACACTGATTTACATATGAAGTAATAGTTCAAGCACTGTAACAAAGCCTGCTTTTCTGGGACCTTGTAAATCAACGGCTTTTGCTAACATGTTTACCTGCTAGCAATGCAGCTTTTCTGATTTCTAATTAAATTTGAGTTTCTTTTCCAGCCATTTTTTCCCTGTGGAGCCCCTTACATTGCCTGTCTCTATCTAATTTCATGAAACCTTTAAACACAAGCAATATTTTCTGTGGGTTCTCTCACTATCTCAAGTTAGGCTAAGCCAGGCTMATAGGTGTAGAAATTATTCAAAGGGAAGGGCAAGTAGACAGGTACAAAGAATAAGATTTCATAAATCTTTCTGATCTGGAAATTAAGCCAAAAAGATACTGATTAAAATGAGCCTGTTAATAACTCTTCAAAGTTGTGCAACCAATTATTTTATTCAGTGAAAGCTGAGATTGACTACTTATTTATTATTAAATCAAAGCACAATTTTATTAAATATGTAGTGTAGTCTGGACTGTTCTCTAACCAATCAGCATTTGTCTTATAAGTACAATCRTTAATATATTAATACAAATTATGCCTAATTCAACCAGAAAATTGAAAAAGCACAAAGAATTAATGGAAACAATCAATCCTCACATTTGCCTAAACACTTTTTTTCTCCTAGAAATATTTCAAATTAATTTTATTAGAT
Organism: Malurus melanocephalus; assembly: GCF_030028575.1. Classification (NCBI taxonomy): domain Eukaryota; kingdom Metazoa; phylum Chordata; class Aves; order Passeriformes; family Maluridae; genus Malurus; species Malurus melanocephalus. The sequence goes on from NW_026623452.1 coordinate 872,184, forward strand.
GAGAACTATTCTTCTGACTCCTTTTGACTGCACTTTCCTCCTCTTCCTCTCTTACTCCAGCACACTGTGTATGCACTTCCCGCAATCCCAGGAGAGGTCCAGGGGGACCCCAGAGCTGCTCTGRGGCTTTTGCAGCCCATTTGCTGCAGCCCCAGCCCCAAGAGCACAGAGGCCCCAGCTGCAGGTGCMGGAGCTGTGCCCCCTCCTCCTGCCTCCTGTCCTCAGCCATGTCCCTGCAGAGCTGGGCTGTCACCAGCCATTCCCCACAGCTCGGACTGGGGCTGAGCACAGCCAATAACCCATTGCTGGCTATTGAGAGTGGAGTCATTGCTCCTGTTTGCTTCAGCAATGGGGCTGCTGTCCCTCTCCTCACAGACAGGGCTGATGGCTGCCACATCAGCTCCATAGAAGGCTCTTGTCCTCCTATGAACATCCAAAAAGGAGAACTCTGAAGTAAAGGACACATTACTGATAGGCTTGGGCGCTGAASGGCTGTGACAGGTCAGCACCTCAGTAATCAGAACGACATCAGACATTTCACCTGGAAACAGCAGCACACACCTGGCAGATCAGACAAAATATTCACAACTTCAAATACCTGTTCAAGTGTTGAAAAAAGACCTTTATGGGAGAGGGAAAACAATATTATTGTCAGAGAATCTAGAAGCCCTGACCAGARTGTCTTGGGAGCATGATGCCAGGCACATAGACTCACTTGGGAGCTGCTGCAGGGAAAGCAGGTGATTCCTGCCCACCTCCCCTCACTGCCACAGGCTGCAGCACTCGTGGGAAAAAGATCACAGCAGTTCAGAGCTGGCCTCCTCCCTGACTCATGCTTCTCTGCACATTACTTGGGCTCTTCCACTACCCAGGTATTGCAGCACCTTGTTATTTTAGGTAATTTCTAATTACTGGGCAAAGTTTCCCAATTTGGAGCAGACTAGACTGGCACTAGGGAAAACATCTGTAACAGGAAAGAGTCAAAGGCAGGGAAATCTGCTTCCTCCAGCCCCTGGCACTCCTGTGACTGATTTGCAGGGTGTCCACCACAGACCCCTCCCCATCGAGTGAGGGGATGCAGCAACATGTCTTGTGCAGAACTTCATAGKAAAGTAACAAATGTGGACAACAAGGGCTGTCACCCTCATACCATTTCTGTGATCACACAAGTACCTACACGTGAACCCAGGCTTCATTCTTGACTTGGCAACTCATTTAATGAGATGAGGAGGAAGTTAACTTGTTTTGTGGCTGGCTTCTGTCCACTTTGGGATACCACTCTGTCAGCTCTGAAAGAACAGACTATTTGAGACACTGCCAGGCTCCAAAGGGCTACATAGCTGTGACTGTGCAGTCAGCAGCACTCCCCACTTGACTCTCATACACCTTCCACTCAAACTCTGCAAACTCATCAGTCACCTGCTGCCTTTTTTTTTTTTCCACTACAAAATCCCAACACATCAAGGACTTTGAAGCACCTTAAAGTGTTTGATTTTCAAGAAAAGTTAGTCTTCCTGCAAGTTATTTCAAACCAGTACCTAGAGATACTATGAATAAACTACCCGTTTTCAAAAGTACAGGTTGTAGGAGTGCATTGTAGGGCAAGAAATTGGCATCTCCAAGACCAGGTTGGATGGGCAATCTGGTCCAGTGAAAGATGTCCCTAAACACRGCAGGGAGGTTGGAATGAGATGATCTTTAAGGTACTTTCCAACCCAAACCATACTATGATTCTATAATCTCTGTAATAATCTCAAGCATAATTTCTTATTTTTTTTCCCAAATAAAAGTGTCCTATTTCATAGGCTTACTACCCTCCTCAATGCAGAGTAAGAGAGAACAGAGCCYCCACCCCACAGTAATGTAGCATCACACACACATGGCCCCGCTTGGCTCGGCTCCAGGCTGTCTGCCCTCCAACACACTGCTCCCATCTCCCAGCCCTGCACTGGCACTTGGCTACTGGCTCAATATTGGCTTCTGCACATTCATAAGAGAAACATGTAACACTTTAATATGCTTSAGTCCTGCCTGGGCATATCAGCTGGCTCAAAAACATTAATAACCCTTCTGTGAAAAATCAAACTGCTGGCAGAGATTGTTTTGTTCCGGAGTGATGGCAGCAGCCAAAGCCATGAAAGGATAAACCCAAAGAATAATACTCAGCAAATATCCCTCTCTAAATAGCCTGCCAGCTACAAGACACATAAACCCCCAAATTTTAAAACCTGATGGTAATTAGTGTAGCTGCAAACCAAATGATGACCTTGGCATTGTCAATACTCATGATCCATTGATGGAGCATTTTGTCAGATGCTGAGTCCTTTCAGTTTTGCAGCTTTATCTACTGTTACTTCAAAAATATATTAATGGTCATATTTCACTACCATAAGAGCCTTGCTTGGAATGCCATACTGTACCACAAACAAGATTTGATGATTTCGAGGAACACAGTCAGAGGTTTCATCTTCCAGCTGTGATGGCAGCTCAGCARTAGGCAGGAAGCTTCTGGAGTTGGCCACTGCTACCCAGGACATGGGAGGCAGGAGAACAAGAGCAATTAACACTGCCAAAATTATCTCTAGGTCTGCTAGCAAGCTGCATTTGAAACTGCATGTTTTATTCTCTTCTAAGATTTACAACTTGCCACTTCAAAATGAAATCTGGCCGTGACCTTGCCACTGACAACATAAATCAAACACACAGATTTATTTCCAAAATGCATGTTCCACACGGAGCAAATCAGGCAGAAGCATTGCTAACCACATTGTTACCAACTGCACTGCTGGCAATTTCAAAGGCTTCATCTCTCATCCATCTTCCAAATGTTCTTTTGTTTGCCTGCATTTAAATACTGACTGGCAGACCAGTGGGATTTTACTTACAGCACACAGCTACTTGTCCCAGTTCACAAACTGGCTGCAGTACTCTTTTTGCTTGAGGACCAACMACCTACACTCAGCCATGAGGTTTCTTCCCTCAGAACAGGATTTGTGATTTGGTTCCWAGCCCCCATACCAGCCATGGAAGACTCCTTTGCAAGGTCCTGTTACAGGTATATGTTCTGCAGGGCGAACAAGCCAGCTTATGTGCAACACATGATTTATTTTTTTCACTTGGATAYGAAATAAAAACATATGAGCAGTGAAAGGGAGCAGCATTGACACACAATTCAGTGTGCCATTGTCCTTGCATTTAGACCTGAGTCTGCTGTTTTATTGCAATCACCCTCACTAACTTTATCTGAGTACTCACTTCTCTCCTATTTAAGCCTTTTTGCTTTTAGGCCTCCTTTGATCTCAACTTCATTATTTGAAAGGCTGTCCCATGAGAGCCACTGAAGGAGCTGCTGCCTCACTGATGGACTATATCTATTATTTTAAGAAGTGTCTATGGCTACTTACACCTATATATCTCTTTTTTCCAGTTTCCCGACTGAGTATTTAACRAAGTCTTCAGAGCACTTGATGTATTCAGGCAGGAGCAATATAAAATTAAGCAGGGGAACCAAGTCACACGAAACAGGAATATAATATTTCCTATAACCTTCCCTCAAGTCATCACAGCAGTGTCTTCCTCAGCAGAAGCTGAGAGGATTTTGCTTATATGTTGCACTGGGATCATTGTGGAATAGCACATTTTGCCATCCCCATGCTTTTTACTGAATAATTATTTTGCCTTTCAGAAAGCAGTGCCTGTTAATGAAGTTCAATAAACTGGAGTATTCTTGCCTCATCTGGACAGATGTCTATGATACACAAGCATATCTGGAATGAAAAGCTGAAAACATGTCTTGTGTTTGAACATTCCTGTAGTCAGATCCCTGACATTCCTTGTCCCTCCCAGGTGTTGTCTCTAATCTTTAGAGCCTTGGGGTTTTTCATGATTTGGTGAAACAATTCTTTTGACATAGTTCTCCATAGCATACAATGCAGCTAATTTTCCCACATTGATTTTATAGATAAGTTTTTATTACTCAAGARCTTTTTGTTTAAAGAAGAAAGTTTAAGTGCAGTCACTACTCCAACACAAGCAGCTGGAGAAACATCTTTAATACTTCCTTTTTTTCTCAAAAGTCCTTTTAATTCTTTGGAGGAACAAACAATTCACAATCAGCCACCCAGCTACACCCAGGATAGCAATAGTGAGAGCATGATCAGCCCCATTCTGGAGGCACTCAGAACTCCTTCCTGCCCCTGATGGCATCGTTATTGGTACTGGAGGCCTGGCTGGCAGGCAGGATAGCCAAGTGTTTTAATACCATAATTTGCTCTTGTGACCCTTTGCTCCTGCTCCACATCATCATTCCCTTGGCTGCAAATATGGCAACATCAGTGCCTCACAGGGAGGACAAGCAGGAAATGTTGAGGTGGAAAACCCTTGCAGAAATCTGTAGATGCAAATCTTTTTATTTCCTTTGCAGAGTACTGATGCTATTAACAGCAATTCATGATTCTAAAATTTGCAGCATACACTGGCTCACCAAGCAACTGAGAAAAGAGTAGCAATTAACTTAATGAAAGCTTTGGGATGCAGTCAGATAAATGGCAAGGATTGCTCCCTTCAACCTAGGGCAGTCTCCTGCTAGCAATCTGGACAGAAARAGCTCTATATCCCATTACCAATTCTCTTCAACATGCAAACCCAAGAAATACTGATCCATGAATAAGAATCCTTAATGAATAATTAAGTTTAACCTGATGTTAGCAGGAACTGGATTGGGGGCGTTAGACTCTTCATTAGTTCACTGGCAGGAAATGGCCTGGATCAAATTCATTCTGTAASCAATTCCTTGGAAACAAATAGAGCTTGCTCAGCACACACTTGTTCTGAGTCTCAGGGTTAAAGAATCTGCTACATTCTTCCATGGCAGAAAATTAAAAAATAGTATAGATGGCATTTTGTGAGCTGCTTATGCTAACAGTTGTCTTTAGTCATTGGATGCAAACATTTCCTACCCACCATGAGGAGAYTCAGGCTTCCATGTTCTGCAAGGCTGGGCCTGCTTTGTCTAAAATTCCCTTCCTGGGTGTCCATACCACCCCCCCATGAGGATTTTCCTTCTCCTTTCCTCAATCCTGCTTGCACCAAGGATGTCTGCCACCCTACCCTTCACTCACTAGGGGCTGTACATTCCTGAGTCCCTCTTCCTTCAAGAGCTCTCTTTCTASTCACCATGCCAAGGGCTGTGTGCATCTGCCAAACAGATGGCAGCTGTGCCATGTGCCCCTCATTTACAGGGTTTTGATTTCCCTTCCCTTTTATGCCCACTGATGCCCAAAATTATTCTGGACAGACTGAATTTAATCAGAATWAATCAGAGAGGATGATTAGGTTCTCTAGTGGCCAACATTTTGAGCCAATTTGATCAACAACCACAGTGAAATAGCCTGAAATGAAGAAAGAGCAGAAAARGACAGTTGAAGGAACTGCAAATTGAGGACTATTTAGGAAGTAAAAAAAGCTCTCCTGGAATGCCTAAGGGCTACCATGGATCAGCTGCTATTCAACAAACTGTGCATTTGTGTGCATTTATGTCCAGTGTATGCAATGATACCATGATTTAGGTTGGTGCAGGTTATGGCCATGGATAGCTGTGGACAGCTACGGCTATGGATGGCCAATGGATTTAAGCTCCTTCCCATGATGAAGGGAAAGAACAGGTTYTAAAGCTGAACATTTCTGTCCATGTGGGCATCCCAAAGTAAACATCCTAAAACATGAAGTTCTGTCATCACAGAAGATGCTTTACCTGAATCTCCAGGAACAGTTTTGTGTATCTCATCCAGCTCTAGAGGACCCCCTCTAACTTCTACAGCAAAGGGRCAACAGGTTAGAAATCTGTTAGAACATTTGTTAGAAATGGGGACACTGCACAAGAGCTTTCCCAGCTCCTGGGGAGCAGCAACAGACTGTTCTAGAGATTGCATGTATGGCTGCTACCTGGAAAAATGTTGGAGGTAAGAGTTCCTCTCTGTCCAAATTATTTTCTCCAACTCTGTGTTTTATTGAGCTTGATTTGAMCATGAAGAAGGCGTTAAATGTAATTTTAAGTGCTCTCTGTTGCCTAYGTCCTTCATGTGGCATATTTAGGTATATGTTTTCTAATGTACCTTTGCCTTTAATGCCTACACTTCAGAGTTSAGAAACTCAGCTCAGAAATTGTATGTATAAATAACCTTCAAACAGAAAACCTAAGCCCCTAGTTTTGCTCAACCAATACCAACATGAGCCTGGAGTAARCAACAGAGTAATAGAATAATTAAGGTTGCAAAAGACCTGTAAGATCAGTCCAATCATTAACCCAGCACCTGCACAATGCTCATGGCTACACCATATCCCCAAGTGCCACATCCACACACTTTCTGAACACTTCCAGGGATGGAAACTCCACCACTGCCCTGGACAGTCTGTTCCAATGCTTGACAACCCTTTTGGTGAAGAAATTTTTCCCAATATCTGACCTGAACCCTTCCCTGTCACAACTTGAGGCCATTTCCTCCTATCCTGTCCCTTGYAACTTGAGAGAAGAGCCCAACCCCTACCTGGCTACAGCCTCTTATCAGGGAGTTGTAGAGAGTGATAAGATTCTCCCCCAGCTTGCTTTTCTCCAGCTGCTCCTCATCRCACTTGTGYTCCAGCCCCTTCCCCAGCTCCGTTCCCTTACCTAGACACACTATAGGGCAATGAAGTACTACCTGAAAAATCGGTGGCTTTGTATACCTATCATGAAGAAAGGCTTCCTCCTATTTACACAAAATATCTCATGCAGATTAAAAAAAATCAAGTCTATTTCTAATTAATGTATTCCCATTACTGTTCTCAATCCATTTGCCAGAACTACTAGGATTCACCCACAGCCTGTTTTTTCCTCACACCAGTCTCTTGGAGAAGTCACACAAACGCTTTCTACTTGTTGCCGGTTGGATTTAACCTTGGGTTTTTTTTTCAAGATGTAATTTTCCAGTATCTACCATCAGGAACACCTGAGTGGCTTACTGCCTGACACTCAGAGCAGGAGCACTCTGTTCTGCCAGCTTTAAAGCTAACAGGCTGATTTTTCAGCTTTAGAAGCTTAGATAGCACAGAAGTTCAAGCTCCTTCCTCCCCTGYCTCCAAGGTTCAGCTAAAGCACACAGTGAAAAGGAAGATGAGAACAGGTAACAGGTTAAGGCTTTTGTTCCCCTTCTGCTGTGATATGGGGACAGAAGAGATTAGCTCTCTGCCTGATGCACCTGCTCCAGTTGAGAGGGAATGCTCATCTTCAGTTCATGCAGAGCTGGAGATTTTCTAAATGCCTCCATGGATTGAACTTTTCTGAAGCTGCTGTATCTCAGCCACCCTAGATCTGCCTGTTTGCTGCCTTAGAGCAGCAGTGAAGTAGCCCCTGCATTAGGAGGGCAGCTTTCCTGTAGATCCACCAGTCTGCAGCAACTGCTGTGTTATTCTGAGTGTGGCTCTAAACTGCAGCTCACAGGAGAGCTGCTGAAGTGGATTAAGCCACTTCATGAYGWACACTTYGGCTTTTAAGAGGCTCCTATCATCSCCAGCAGAGGTGTTTCAACAAGCAGGAAGGAGAAGGCAGGGGGTTTGAGAGGCTGATGGAAAGGACTCAGACAGGAGGGAGTGGGACAATCAAGATGAGATCAGGTTGGGAGCCCTTCTTAAGAGAGGGGTGGGGGAAGGATGTCAGCTTTACACTTTTGTGAAATTAGAGCCCTGGTGTTTGTGATGGTAATAAACTCCTTTCTGTAACAAAGAGTGATGTTATAGCATCAGCTGATGCCTTCACTGCACACTGAAGCAAAAGTTAGACTGTGAGGAGAATTTGATAAATGATGTTTGTTAAAGGCAGTATGAGGGTAACACCAGGCACTTCAGCTTTGGGCAGCTGAAATAGTCAGTGTTTCCCCTAATACCACTTTGCACCCACATGAAATCCCTTTTAACTTCAGTTTTAAGACAAGTTCTACAAAGGGTGGCACAGTCCAATAACCTGCATACACTGCCAGTGAAGCATCACTCCAACTTAAAACCCATCCAGATCATTTATCCTGAATCCTAGTCTGAAAAAAAACATGTGAGAAATGAGATCAGTTTAGATTTATTCCTCCCTATTTAACAAGCAGTCATTTAGAGAAGAGACAAAGTGCTGCCTCAGAACTCCCGAGCTTACTTCCTGGGCTTTTATTCCTRAAGCAAAGGAGGCATTTCCATGGCATCAAGCAGATGGCTGAAATAAGCATCTTTGCTATATCAAGCTCCGTGTGGAGGCTTAGAATCTATGTAAGGTACGAAAAAGCCACAAGCTGGAGGAATGAGGGGGTGGGGATGAAGGAAGAAGGAGGAGGAAAAGACAGGGGGTGGAGAGTAACACTGGAGAGCAGCAGTGGTCCAGCCCCTCAGAATCTGAAAAGCATCACAGGAGCCTCTGGATAAAGACCAGCTTCAGGAGCAAGGCTATGAGACAGAGGATTTCTGCTCAGATATAAAACATGGTGAGTAGGATTTTTATGATCTGGCTCGTTTGCTCTGGTGCAATGGCATTTCTTTTGCTCTGACACTCACAACGACTCTGTGTKACTATTATTTTGGGATGACTGCTTGTTTTTGAAGCATTGCTTTTTACTTCTTTTTCCATACATCTGAGAAATCTGTGCCTGTATTTATAAAAAGGCACATCCTATCTCCTTTGAAAGCAATAAATTACTGAGGACAGCCAAAGCTGTCAGTGTTAACACTTTGCTGCCTGGTRCCAACAGGCTGCTGGTCAGGGCAAGAAAAAAACCCTGTTTCCTTCTCAGGTATGCAGTGGAAATTTCTGCTCTGCTGCCTTCTCTTAGGAATACAGTGATGATTCGATAGCTYCCTGCGCAGGAGTTACAGCTGCCCTTTTACATGATGTAATTGGAACATTGCAAGCAGTTACGTTTTGCTCAGCCTCAGGTATAGAAGAAAACTGAGTGAGGGGTGTAGAGGTTTTTGTCAGAGAAGGAGCCTCCTTTTGTCATGGTCTCAGCCTCCTGCCCTGCCACACATCCCACACGGGGATGGGGGAAGCTGTGGGTGCCCCAATGGGACTGGGGGAGGCACTGGGTGCTGCCGTGCCCCCAGGATCCCTCCTGTCAGCACACAGCAGGACAGTGTACTGGGAGTAGGAATGTGGTTAATTTTACTATGAAAAATCCTGAGCTCCACGAAACAGTTGTCAGGGCTTAAAGAAAGGTTCAGACTTCCCTATAGCACATTGCTAATAAGATTAAGCATTTAACTACTCATCTTTCTAGTATTCTGCTGGGGAGTGTAAGATTTTACTTTGTGTGCTCAGTGGAACGAAGGTTGAATTAAAAACACACCAATGTGCTTTTTGCTGGTTCTTCATGAGAAAGCCATTGCCTGACCTAAATGTATTTGCAAATAATTAGGCATCCTGCGTTTCCCAAGAGAGACAAATGATTAAGGGGAATGATAAGATACAGCCGCTAAGGATGATGAGAGTACTCCTAAGGAGAGGCATGATCTCAATGCAGGTTTGTGTGTCACACAGGCGTCTTTAAAAATAAACATTCTGCTGTTCCCTGAATCATTACATCCTCCATCCTTTCCACCCTGTTCTTTTCTGCTTTCCAATGGAGATGAGATAGCGGCAAGGGTAATCAGTTTAAGGGAGAAGATGAGCCCTGCATTAAAATCCTCTTTGGTTTTTACCAGAAGAACTGTTACGTTTATTTGCTTACTAGAAATAGTGTTACAATAACTGCAGTGAGAATATCACTACCCTCTGGCAAGGAAGCTGTATGGTKCTTGCAATTAAAAATCAAATTAACAGAATGGAATATACCTTCATGATTATTAGTAAGTATTTGCATTATTAACTTTCATYTTCTGAGATAGAGAGTTAATGTTTTTCCTTCCAAATAAACAGTCTTATTCCAAAAATGCCCCCCTCACACACACTTTACTGGGAGCACCAGCTGTTCCTTATGCACTGCTAATTGATTAGATGCTAAGCATTAAAAATTAGTGTTGTTCTCTGACTTTTAAAGTAGCTGTGGCTTCACCACCTCATGCTTGCTTGTTTTCGCATTTTATGATTTCTAACTGGTGGCCAGTAAAAATCCTCTAAGATTAAGAATCAGGAGAGTCTCCCAGAGTGCTCTGTTCTTTTCCCTTTCCCATTACACAAAGTATCAAGATATATTAAAAAAAAAAAATTCATCTTAACATCTTGAGTTTGAAGCACAATGCGTGCCCATGTACCCAAACTAGATGGATACTTTTGGGAAACTTAATTATTCTACAATTTCTGATGGAAAAGCAGGGTAACATTCTCAAAGGTACCTCTGATACTCAGCATCTGAAGTCTGATTGATATGAAGCCACTTGTGGAAAAGGGTTTTTGGACTCACTCCAAGCTTGTATCCTGAAACACGAAAGCAGTCCAAAGACAGGTTTTTCCTTATTTTTGAATGAAAAAAAAAAGCCTAAAAGACTAACCCATGTTTATCAACTCTTTCATTTAATAAAAAGAAAATGCTTGGAGGGAGGTGAAATTCAGATGCCAAGTGACATGTAGAACTCTGCTTAGCAAGAGACAGCAAGGCACCATCTCCACAACCTGCCAGTTTGAAATGTGATCGAAATGTAAATAAAGAACACTCATATCTCCCCTTCAAAACAACAATATTCTGAATTTTACCTATCTATCTCAAAGAGATCTTATTTTTGAACCAAACTTGCTGAAGCTGGAGACTTTATCTAAATCTCCTTTTTGTAACAGTATTATTTCTATCCATTAAACCTCACTGAAACAGATACTTCTGCTTTCCCAGAAGGATGATTTTCCWGGAATTAAATGCCAGAGGACTGATATTTTATCTTTTCTTTAAAGATAACCTAACAAGCCTTTCTGCTGTGTTATAACATAGCAAGATACAACAATTTTGACCCAGCCCAAAATCCAAAGCATTCCACCACAAAGGGGAACTTGTAGACAGCTGGCAGGAAGTGTTGGGTGCCATGGGCAGAGGCAAATGTGACCCCTCTTTTTGACCCACATGACAGAGGCAATACCTGGACAGTTTGAATACTGCCTCCACCCATTTTCCTAATGACTATCTAGCTTCATTGCATCCCTCTTTAGCTCTGGTGTGTTGGTCTGGATTTAGGTAGAATTTAGGCCATCTGAATATGGCTCTTATTAACCAGAACAGTTACCTAACTCAGTCTTGTTCAGGTCCTCATAACCCAGAACCAGAGGCAATTGCTTTGATTGTCCTAAAATCAAATCTCCTCAGCCCACAGCAATGTGTTCATCTTYCCATTCTACAACTTTAATTTACTTTTAGATGAATCACAGATGCAGTAAAACCTTCTGGTTTTATGAAAAGGCTGTCATACACCCTGCACAGATGGTTTATRTTTGAGCATGAAGTATCTCTTCATTTTATCAGCAATATTAACCAAATTTAAAAGAAAACTTTATTTCCATTATAGTATAAAACTCCARTCTGGATCTAATTGCCTGCTCAGACACCTGTGAAATCCTAAAAGTGAGCAGCTGGTCTGACCAAGCCAGACAAAARGTAATTTACTGTAGATGGGAAGTCTCAATGCTGCTGCTGCACCCAGTATTATTACAAATGACAACTAAACTGTGGCCCAGCGTAAGATTCAAGACTGTCCTCTATTTAAACACATTCCATAAGCAATTTTGCAGATAGTAAAAAACTGTTWGTTTTAATGAAGAAAACAGTACACTGACAGTTAGTTTCCACAGGTTTCTGCTCTTTAAAATGACTTTTAATTGCCAATTTAATTTCCTTTGCAAAGGTGAAGGTCAGGCCCTCATAGATCTGTTATCTCTGTGGAAGAAGAGATATACAGCAAGTAAAAGAGGAGAATAATTGAAAAGGAGAAGAGACAGTAGTGTAGCTGAGTGCATGGGTCAAGAAATTCCAGCAAAAATGTACTATGTTTTAAATGCCTATAATAATTTTTCATAGGATTTTGATTAGCTTTTCATAATCACTGAAGGGTAACTTTCCCTTACAGCCCTTTAACTTGTTTCTAACTTCACTGGTACAGGTTCTGATGTTAGAGATAGGACTTGTGTCTCTGCAGAGACTAGAAAAATAGCTATCATGGTATAATCCATTACAACCAAAAGGGCTAAAAGTATTWATAGATATAGAAAGAGAGAATCATCACATAAATATTTCTGTTCTATTTTTGGAAAGAAGCTCATTGATAGTTTACATGACATGAGTATAAAGAGGTACTCAGGGTATGGGAGGTTACAAAACAGCTAAGCTACAAAACATTCATTCTAAGATGAATGTTCTAAAAAATCCACAGACTATGGTAGTCTCCCCTGAAGAGCCCTCAAAGAGTTGACTCAGGAGGCCYTCTCTTTCTTGTTGTTAATTTTAAATAACATTTTTAATGGGAAAGATTTMCAAAGATGTCTTAGAATAAGCAGGRTGACACAATGAACTAGATACYATGTCTGGCATGAATCCTGAGGGAGTATTAGATGAAGAATATATAGGAATAAATAGATACATTAAATAGCTGGAATACAAAGTTGACGATTATATGTATGTAGTAGATAATTTTAAAAAACCAAATCACAAAACCCCCACAAAACCAAAACAACAGCTAATGCCTTTTTCCTCATCAGAACAAACTGAACAGGTAGCATAGGCTACTACCTGCGTATCTTACATCATTATACTACACATATTATCAGGAAAAATGTTACTTGAGCCATTTTGGCTTTCATATTAAAAGTGTTCATCTAATCTATAAAAGAAGGACAGAAAAATAAGCCTTGAAGTTTTTAGACTCAGTTATTAAACTGGTCATCCATTGTGTTTCTTATCAAGGAGATAGAATTCAGATCAAACATTATTTCAAAGATTATCTAAAGTCATCCTGAATTCTTAACTGTAATACACTTCATACCTGACAGTAAATAAACCCATCGCTAAAAGCCTTTTTAATGCATCTGCAGAAAAGTTCCCACATATGCAATATCCTACAAAAGTGACCTTTGTGTAACACTCAGACGCAGAAACAGCTGCAGGACTTCAAGGAGTCCTACACAACACTTTTATAAGGCTGGCACTTGCCAATGTCACAGACCTCTAAGGAGCTTCTCAGCAGCATCAGGAGCTTCCCACAGGGACACAGTACCTACTTCTACACTTGCARAGGACTGAGATGTCAGACACTTTATTTCTGGGATATTAATAACTGGTCTTGCATCMGCTGTTTCTGATTGTTTTCACAACTCTGCTGGAGCTGTGCACACTGAATTGCTTGTCGATCACACCTTGCTTTTCAGAAGAGGAATGTAATCGCGTCCCAGTGACCTATTTCTAAATATGCAAAACAAGTTTCCCGCAGAATCAGTGAACTCCAGATACCTGACAGCRTAGTGAAATGTTTACTGGCTTTCATTAAGAATGTTCTGTAACAGTCACATGTAGTGCCAAGTGCAAATAAATGTGCCAGCATCTCAAGCACACTGATAGACGCCCATCTATCATTACCAACCACGCTTTCCACAGCATGTCAAATATTCACACTTTGCCCTTATGTTCTCTGCCTTTTGTCACTGACCTACATTTAGCTGTAAATATTGCTAATCACCTGCTAGTTTTCAGCTTCTATGAGAAAGGGGCTGTCACTGATCTGCCTGCTGGAGAAGTGCTCCCAAATACACAGACCCACATCTTGTGAGTCAGTGTGGCTGTWCCAGCAAGGCCTGGCAACTGTAAAGCCTCGGGAGGCTACAGAAAGCTGTTAGAGGTCAAGATAGACTGAAGACTGCTTGAAGTTCTCTTTTAGGAGTACAAAGGCTAGGCTTRGTGCTGAATTTAAAATCTCCTGTACAGTGTCTCCAATTGTTTAGTTATGTCTAACCAATTCAAAACAAGATAAATCATTAAATGACSTTTCATTAAGGAGAGATCCAAGCACGCTCTTTCAAGACCAGCACTTGGAATTATTGTGCTGCTTCTCATCAAGTGAAAATGTTATTGCTCTAACAGCTTTTAGGAAGGGAAGTGGTTGCTTCATCCCTTACTTACCTTTATGTAACTCCATTTCCTTACTCAATATTCAAGTTGATGCAAGACAGGAAAGGATCAGATGTTTCTATGAAATAATTGCTGGAAAACTAATAGTGACATGGCTAAAATAATTAATGACTAATTAGATTTATGGAAACATAAAACTATAGGCAGAGCCTGGAGCTGGCATTCATACAGGTACTAGGATATTTTTAGAAATAGCTAATCAATGCACAGTGCAGATTCAATGTGCCAATGCTTCGTGTGTGCTGCACTGGTCTTTATAAATTAGAGATGATACTTTTGTCATAACTAAGAGTGATTTTCAATATTGCATTTTTGATTTTCAACAACAAAAGTAGCAGTGTTACAGTAGCAAAATGATACATTATGCTCAGGGGGAAGCAAACCCAGTAATTCAGTTTCAGCATGCTTCCAGGAAAGTACCAAGKTTTATGGATATTCTATTCACAGATMAGGATTATTTTGATATAAAGTGAGTGTGTGTCAAAAGTTTGATCTATTTTCTCAGGAGATTTCCAACCCTGAGATCTTTGTACTCCTCTAAGGTTCAGAACTATGATCTGCTGCCTCCCTGATGCCCACATTTACATGTTCAAGTTTCTCAGGCATTGCTTTTCATTGATGTCTCTTCTACCTTCAGAATAGGACTTCACTTTAACTACCTTGTTAAAAGCCATCCTGAAGTTGTAATCCTCAATCCAAATCCATTTATTTCTAACAGACAAAATGTTCTCTGAGCCTCAGCTATGTGGCCTCAACCCATAATGTGCCCTTTTTTCTCCTTGCTGGATCTTCCAGCCAACACACCTTTAGTTTCACTCAATCTGTTTCTCATGCAGTACCATGACTCTGTAATGGAAACTTCTGGTGACAGACAAGATCAATTTTATAATGCTTAATATCCCTTCCTTTGTTCTCCAGTTGCTTTCAAAATTTACAGGTGCTACCCACCAACCTCACAATAGTTGTGTGCTCTCTTTTTATAGAAATAGATGTAAGGAAGCAGCATGGAGCTCAAGAGAGGAAAGACCTTCATAAAATCCAGCGTGCAACATGAGAAAGTGCCACCAGTGCATACAACTCCTACCAACAAAGATGAGATGGGGAAAGACAAAAAAGCAGCTCTGGAGGGAAACCAAAGTGTAGCTGAAATCCAGCTGGCTTGTTTGGCCACGCACAAGAACTACAGATTTGCTACCAGAGCAGCAAGGAGTGGAGCTGGTGACCACAACCTGGAAAAATCATCTGGCACCTCCTACAAGCTCGTAAGGAAGAGTAAAACCCATGACTGTGTTACTGAGGCGGACAAAACAGAGCACTGCAGCCCTAGCAGCAGGGCTTGTGAGGAAGGTTTTCCTGCAAAGGGCAAGGGCAGACTTGTCAATAGCATCAGCTTTTCAGGGATGTCCAGCTCCAGCAGTAAGAAGGAGTGTGTGGTCAGCCCCAGCCAGTCTGCATGCAGCAGTCAGATGATTGATTACAGGAACTTTGTGCCACAGATGCCTTTTGTACCAGCTGTCGCAAAAACCATTCCCAGGAAGAGGATTTCCCTCAAGAGATCTAAGAAAGGGCTCAGAGATATATTTCATATAAGGAAAAATAAACCAGACAGCCTCACATTTCTGGTTGAGAAGGACAAGAACCTGTCCTCTCCAGGCTGCAAGAGTGAGTTKTCTGGACGTCTTATGAAGTATCTTTTCAAAACTGGAGAAACTTGTGCAGCTGATTGCTTGTCGCAGGACTGCTCAGACAGTGAACTGCAGTCTGACTCTTCCTATGACTACTGCAATGCCCTGTGTGAAGATGTTGCCTCACTGAAGAGCTTTGACTCCCTCACGGGCTGTGGGGAAATCTTTGCTGATGAGACCTCTGCTCACCTGGAGCTGGAGAACAGCAAAGAMCTTCTGCTGAGGCGAAGCAAACACAAAGACAGCCCTGTCATGGGCTCTTTCCAAGGCGGGGTGGAGCAGTTGGCTTCTCCTGGACAGAATGAGACTGTGGAATTCGCAAAGTTTTGGGACAACATCAACAAATCAGTGAGGCTACATCAGAGTGCTCTGTTTGAAAAGAAGTTGCTGAAGATACCTGGTTCTGACATAGAAAAGGATAGAAGTCAGGCTGCTGTAGTGGTCACTGACCCCCAAGTGTCACCTGATAAAGAAGGTGACAACTCCAAAGATGGCTCCATGGAAACAGAAACACCAAAAAGTGAAAATCAGGAATCCACATCCACAAGTGATGAAGGCTACTATGATTCCTTCTCTCCKGGACAAGATGATGAACTGAAGGAAGCTCAGACCCCTGGCATCCCAGGTAGATTTCCAAGAGACAGTTACAGTGGAGATGCCCTTTATGAGCTTTTCTATGATCCAAATGAAGTCAAAGTAAACCCTATCCTTGATGATGACCTTTGTGCATCTGAAAGTGTTTCAGAGCAAGCCATTGAAATCCCTTTATCCATTTACAGCTTTCATGTTGGAGCTGAGGAGAACATGGCTTCCCAACCAACTCTAGACATCATCAGCCAGGGTTTTTTCCACAGCACATGGAAAGGCAAAGAATGCCTGCTAAAGCTCTGTGATACTGAGCTTTCACTTACCATGGGGATAATAAACTGGCTACGAAAACACTCAGGACTCATCTCCTCCCCTGACTCTCTTCAGAGTCCTCAATCACAGCCAGAAAAGTCCAATGATTCATTGATCCTGSCCAGTCACAGTCCGGAGCAGGAAGGGAGCACAGAAGGTCAGCAGGAGACACCAGGCAAACAAGAATCTAATACACTTAATGTATGTGGGCCTTTGGAGGAAAGCAAACACACAGTCCAGGCCTCTTCAGTAAACACTGCTGGAAGAGATCAGAGCCTAGACTCCTGCCTGAACACAACTAACCCGGATTCCCAAAGAAGAGAGGGGAGTCACCACCAGGATTTATCTACAGCACCTGGGACAGTGGAAACCACCGTATCATCAAGTTATGCAMCACAAACACAGGCTAACAATCTGCAGACAATTGAGAATGAGAAGGTTGCAATTTCACTGGGATGTGAGACATCTGGAGATAGAAACCTACTGCCAGAAAAGCTGTACAGAGAGAGTGGCTTCCAGAGTTCAGAAAATCCTTCATTAGATGATAATCACGAAGTAGAATCATGTTACTCCTACAAGACTGCTGCGACCTCACTCCGAGATCCCCTTGAGAGGGAAGACAGAAATAAACCCATGTATCACTCTCTCTCTRTTTCCTGTGACAAGCCACCACAGCCTCTAACCTTCAGTCACTTCCAGAGCTGCATTAGCCCCACACCAACAGAGAGCAGCACTAACATAGTGCAGCTCTTAGAGCACTGTGTAACACAGGTGGCATCATTAAAAATCAGCTATGAMAACAAGCACCTGGAGGACAAATGCATCGGGAATGAAATGAACAGTATTATTCATAAGATGTCTCAGTACAAAAACAAGTTATTGTTGCAAAATGAATGCAAYCATGTTGCTCAAAATCCAGAATATCCCAGTATTCATAGCACAAACCAATACCACTATGAGCCAAGTTTCCAATCTAACAACCTCTATCAGTTGAAGCAAAATGTGGAGCAAATTTGCTCTGAAGATCAGAAAAGTAGAGCAAAAATCCTAGATGATGTTACTAGAAGCAAGATAAATTTTGAATATGCCCAGCTTAATAATCAAGCACTCTCCTATTTAMAAGACTTTGGTCTCAGTCCAAGTGACTATGGCCCAGAGACATCTCTTAGTAGACCAACATTTTTACCTCTCTTTAACTCTGTCTGCCCAGATGTAGCTGGTACCTTCTCACAAGCCTCACACAGCACGGCTGTCTCTCTCTCTGACTCGCTGCACCCTGAGGAGGCCAAGMAGTGCAGCCCAGGGCCCTGGAACTATGCAGAGACCCCCTGCCATGGCCTGGCTGGAGGGAGTGCTCTGTCCCCTCTCCTAGAGGCAGCAGCCCTGGATACAGCAGTGACAGCCAGGAGCCACCAGTAACACACCTGCATGGAGAAGGTGAGTGCTCACAGGAAGGGTGAAATTAAATGTGAAACAATAACACCCGTTCCCTTTTCACAGAGGGACACTTAAAACAGCCGAGTGTGAGGTATTCAGGGTCTGTCATTTATGCAGGGGGTCGCATGAGAAAGCCAGGGATCTGCAATGTTAAATCACAGCTCAGACGTGCCCTGTCCTGCAGCTGCACATGTGGTGTGCCCTCCAGCCCGAAGGAAAGGCTGCAGTACTGTGCTGCAGCTCCTAACTGCACCCAAAGGATGGTGCTCCTTTCTTCAGAAGGTGCAGTTGGTTCTCTGCCCAAACTGTGTTGCGGCAGAGCAAGAGCTGAAGCCAAGGCACACTACAGATGCAAGGCTTGTCAGGCTTCCCAAGAGAGGGATTACAGGGTCTGTGCTGCTCTGCAAGTGTTTGAAAATCCTTCAGCCACACTCACATGGCATAGGGAGATCCAGAACCTGTCCCATGACATAAGAAACACCTTTGCTGCAAACCAGAAACAGCTGATGAAGCACACAGTGATTGTGCTGGTTCAGGTTTGTCTGTCACATGAGGCTTTAGGGCACAGTAGGTACTACCTGTACAGAGAGTTCTGACTCTGTGCCAGCTGGGAAATCCTCTGTCCTCCAGCTGCTAGAGGAATTAGTCGCAGAAGTATGAAACTTGTGTAAATTCTTTATCATGTGCCCTGCCAAATCTGACAGATTGGCTGGACTCTGCCCAGCCTTGGCTTGTGAGAAGGCCCYTTTGGAGGTGATGGAAGACAAAGAGGAGGCTGCAGCAAAGGCCAGGACAGAGAATTWAGGAACAGYTCACTGTTGAACAGAAGGATACAGRGAAYAMAACATTTTTCTGGCTTTTGCTGCTCACAGCRGTGTGACTCTTTCTGCTCATCTCTAAAGGCTTCCCAGGCAGCACAAACTAAAAAGGACAGTGTTTCTCTCTGCATGAGGCAAGAACACCCTTACATTTTTAAGTYTGGGTAGATTCAGCCACCCACTTTTCTATTTATATCATTGTGAAAATGACCTTGCCCACTCCCATTGCAGAGAGGGATATTTTTCAGGGGTCTACATGAAATTAGGGGCCAAAGACTGTCAGTCTTTATTAATACATTATTTAGTTATAATCTGTTCATCAGTAAATTAGGTCTTTCTCAGCTGAAAGGAGTGATMATTTTTTTCCCAATTTTTGTTGTAAACAATGCTGCATTTGTGGGGGTTCTGCTGGTTAACAAGTCTCCTTCTTGTGTCACCAGACTTTTTAGCAGAACTTGCCATCCAAGGACACACCATAATCCTGAGAAATACTTCTCTTTTATGTATTTCTGAAATGAATAAMTGAGTACAGATGAGGCAAGGTTTGTGATTACAGCTAGTATATGTATGGAACCAGGACTAGGCACAGCTTCTTGGGGTAGAAGGACATATCAATGTACACATTGGCCTGATGTTTTTATTTTGCTGTGAGTATTAATCCACAGGGWAACTGCTAAGAATATCCCTGACTTCGCAGGCTAGCAATGTAAAGGGATTCTAATTTTGAGGAGTGGCTTTCTGATAGAAACAGAGAAGAGAGCCCTAGCTGTATGACTAGAGTGGTGACAGACTATGTTTACACTGAACATGATATAACACAAGTAGACATTGCTGGACTTGGGGCACATTCTTTGCATTGTATCAAGTGGCAGCTGCTGTGTGCCACCACGTGCCAGCACTGATAATACCTGCCATGGCAGGAATGTGACCATGTTACACTTTCATCTGAGACCCAGAAAAAAAGACAATTCAAGCTTTTTTTCCAAGAGGGAATGACTGATTTCTGATAAAGGTTTCTCAAACAGTAAAATGAATGCAATTTTAGAATATAGAGGGGATTTACATATTTTTRAAGTGACTTTAAGTACTGGGCTCATTGTAAGGAGTCATTTAACAGCAGAGTTGCCATTTGCTACAGTTTTTTTATAGAAAAAGAATTTAGACAAGAGTTAAAATGTCATTTAAACGAACTGGCTGTGGGGACAGGTACAAAGACTGGCATGTGACTGAGTTTTCCTACCCGATATTTTCTTGCCTGCCCACATTAACAGATGGCCTACAGGTTTGCCGGAAATTTTACATCTTTGTGAAGATGACTCAGGAGCTTTGCCTTAATCACGGGGGTGGCATTGTAAGAGAGGCAACGTACAAACACCGTGTCCCCTCGGAATCCATGGAGACAGACAGCACCAAAAATCACTCCTACGCTGGACATGACTGTGCAAATTGCAAGAGCTAATACGTGAAGAATGCTGTAAAATGCCACACTTGGAAGCTGTGAGATGAGTGACAGATCCAGAGGTGACTCTCAGAACAAATGCAGCCCCCATCCTGCCCTGGACTCCCAGGTCTGGCCTGAAGAGGATGGGAAGAAGGTCACCTTTCTTGCAATTTGTCACAGAGTAGAGGAAAAGCCCTTATCAAAAGCCATTAAAATCTCCAGGTTTTGTCAGCCCATCTCAGCATGTCCCAGGACCCTCAGTAACAAGCAAGCYCATCCTCTCAGCTCCAAAGAGTGTGCAGGGTTCCTCTGTCTGGTCCCTTGGGCCTTGCTATCCTGATGAACACAGACACAGGACTGTGATGAAGAATGGTRCAAGAAATGCCAGTCACAGCTCCTCTTCCATTTCTCCCTTTCCTGGCCTTTAAGAAAGAAATCTGCAAATGCCTCCTATCTGAGCTCACCAGGAAATTGAAACCTGGTGACTGTAAAGGAGCCCTAGGCATCCTCACATGGGAATATGGAAGGCTTATATAGAAAGTGGGTATTATGAATAAAAAAATCAATGAAAAGTATAATTTTCATTCTTCAGTATGTAAAGGTTAGGAATWAGGAAGTGAATGCAGTCCAACCTGCATATAGGGAGGATTCCTAGACCTGTGCTGTCATGAATCATAGAAAACAAGCTACAGAAGTTTGTGATTTTAAACCAGACATTTTTCAGCAGGAAACTTCATCTTCAAAAAGGAAGCACAGTCCTCAAGCAGTTCATTGGGGGATCTCTGCTGACTCTTAAAGACTTTGGAACTGACCAAACAATATTCAATGCTCATAGCAATTGGACACATGTAGAACAAAACACTTTTTGCAAACAACAGCATTTCAGACCACTCAGCCATTTCTACCACTTAATGGGGTTTGAACTGCATCTTCCATTAACTGGTACAYGTGGCACAGCAACAAAACCTATGTGTGCCCCCAACAATATGTGCTCACTTCATTCAAATGCTGAAGTGCCACATTATGCACTAGTTGAGGATTTTGGATGTGTTTCAGYGATAGCCCTGAAAGGAGTGCATTGCAATAAGCTTGCCCTCAGGTCAGAAAAAAATACATAACTGTCAATCAAACAGGGATTGCTATAATAGATAGGGCAGCTGTAGATAAAAGAAAACAATATTGCATATGTGATTGCTGTTATCAAGGAACTGAGATTCAGAAGCAGATAAAATACAGCCTAGGCACTGCAAAGTGACAGAGGAATTTGTATGTGATCCTTACCAATGAAGGGTTGCTCACAGTCCAGGCATTTCCTGTAATGCTTTTTATTCCCTCCTGGTTCAATTTTATTCCCTCCTGGTTCAATTCTCTCCCTCTCTCTTMAATAAGATTGTATTTCTCCCAGAYAGATAGTTTCTYTRTCTGATAGGCAYAGAGAAGGCAGWCTGCAATATCTGGATTTGACTAAARGGGAAAGCARAATGGAGCCTCATCTGCATATAGGCAATTTTCTGATCAAGTAGGGTATTATTTCTCAGAAAGGTATCTCTCAGAGAGATACCTTAACAGGTGAAAATATAAAGGCAAAACCTCTGTGTACACAGCAGGGAAAGTGTATAGTAGCACTGAAAGTCTGGTGTAAGAAATCCTCATATTTCCATGCTCCCTCCATGGCAGAGTAAAGGGATAGTCTCTCAAGTCGCACATGATGAAACGTAACAGGAATAAAGACCAGAGACAGCCAGCACATTTTCTGCGCTGGAAATGCCTCTGGCTCTGAAACATACACCTGTATAAAGTCAGTTGCCCAGACCATGCTGCAATGAATATTGAAATCTCATCTGACAGCCTAGAGGCCAAGCACACACACAGACACACACACACACACCCCCATCCAAATACAAATATACTATTTGTCACACGTGGTACCATGGAAGCAAAGAGCAGGGAGACAGAGGTGACAGGTCACTGCCTCTGCTAATATATTTGAATGTTAGTCACCATGTACYCAGATACTTGGGTTAAATGCTAAATTAAACGATTTTCTCGTTCATTAAATGCTGTTGCTTCTGGACTTGGCTCTGTCTCACTGTGCTGTCTTCGTGGTACTTTGTCATCARTGCTCATTCTACCCAAAATCAGAATTCTATCAGGAGGAAGAAATGTTCTTGCCAGTGTACTAGCTAGAGGAGGGTTTTTCCRCACAGTTATCAGCACAGATAATCTCTTAAATGCCAGATGCACTGTAATGTGTTTCATTTTAAAACTGAAGAAATTGATTTGCTGCTTTACCCGCTATTGCAGCAGGACGGTTTCCATGGATACAGCCTTATAGGGACTCTATTTTCCCCCTGTTGACAACAGCAYAGAAAGCTAAATTCTCATCTTCATTGCACCAGCATAAATTTGAAGCTAGGGGAATGATTTCCAGATTTAACCCTGAGAGCAGAAGTTGGCTTCCAGTCTCCTTCAGCCTTGAATTTGAGACTTCCCAGGGGATGGCAGTAAGAGGAAAAAATGAAAAAGAAAAGCAGCATGGTCTGAGGGACTGGACATATGCAACACACAACTCTGTATGAGAAATGAGGAGAAGTCAAAGCAAAATACAAACACACTAACTACTTWTTCAGAGCTTTAGTGCCTTGCCTGACATTTAAGTGCCAAAATACAAGTCAGATTTGGGCTATAGAAGTTTGGCTATAGAATCTGTGTGGAATTGGCCCTTTTGTCTTAAATGAATCAGTTGTTACCATTCTGGAKAAGGCCTGCTTCACTTCAGGTCAGGAGGCATAAGAGAGGGAAGAAAGGAGAAGTGAGAGCCTTGTATCCAGAGCAGGGTCCTTCTTTTGGACAAGAGAGAATTTGGCCTCCTCTGGAATACAATCATGGAGAAACTGAATGCAAAGGAGATCCTCACCTTGAGAATGAGCTGTAARAATCTGATGGCTTAAATGCCATAAACATTTTCAAGTCATCAAGTAAAAAAAGAGTAGGATGAAGAGCCTGGTAACCTCAGCTTTTTGGATTTCAAGTGTAAAATATTTACCTCCATTTCATCCATCAGAACATGCAGAGGGGCAGCAACAGAGGCTTCCAAACAAATCTGCATTCTACCTCTGCCAATGGTCTGCAGTAGGTGTTTGGAAAAGGAGTATCAGAAACGGGRCAAATGGAGAATTTTGAAACCTGAAATAACCAAATCTCCTATCTTCTGGCAACCAGCTCTCTCTCTGAGCTAGACCTTGGCTCCTCCTGGGTATCCGGGTTTAATGTTCCTTTTTCCAAACTCCCTTAAGCACAGGAACTTCAAAGTCTTTTAATTTCCGTTATGAACATTTCATAGTTTAATGTCTTTAAGGCACCCCTTAAAATCTCATGTCTTTTGTGCTATGCTTATCAGTTTTGCTTTGCAAAACTTCAAAAATTCCTTTTGAATTTTCTCCTTTTCTGAGATCTATCCGTTCCTAAAACAGGTACTGTCCCTTTTGTGGTCTAGCTACACTGGGGAGATTACAGGCCTTTTGTGATTCAGGGCAGAGGCCATGCCTCAATATGGAAGTCTGGGGTCTCTGTAAATGAAGACAGAATTCAGGTAGATAGAAAGCACAGAAATCCCCAATATAAACAGATTTTCTGGTTTTTTTTTTTTTGTTTTTTTTTTACACACACCCCCCCCCAACAAATAAACCAACCCCAACTCAAAACAACAAAACCCCAAACCAGGCAATTTTAAATCTGGATAAATTAAGAGCAAAAAAAAATTGACCATCCAGTGAAAGGCATGAAGGACTTGACATGAGCACTGGAGCACCGGGAGCCTCCACTGTTTTAATGCAATGTCCAAAATGAACACAGTTCCCCATCAGGTCTTGTGGAAAACTGTTCCGTTTTAAGAAAACTCTCCTACTAGCCAGTTCTTCCAGAAAGATTGAAAACTCTCCTAYTAGCCAGTTCTTCCAGAAAGATTAGACTGCATACATCTGGTGTGGTAAACTTCTTATGGTCTTCAGATCACAGGGATTGTATCTCTTTTACATTTGAAGGGGAGAAAGATACTCACAGTTCTTGGATAGAAGCTCAGGAGAGAGACACACAAAGAAGTACTATATGTTAGGGTTTGGCTGTGGAGTAAGGCAATATTCTGAGCTTTTCTCTACGTGCATGTGGCAGGCCTGCTCAYGGAAAGCTTAAAAGATCTTGTGGCAACTAATAATAGTGTCAKCCAGTGATGACAACTGCATAAATGATACCAAGATACTAGAGCCAGCAATTTCTCTCTTCCCACAATCAGCTGTTCTCCACTTTGAGGTGATTATATTATCCAAGGGGAAACTGTCAGTCTGCAGGTCAAGATACAGAAAAGATTACTGGAGAGCCATGAAAAAGGAAGCTCCTCTTTGTCCTTACAGAGAACAAAGAAGGGTCCTCCATGYCCTCTTCACTAGTCTTCTCCAACAGTGATATTTTCCAAATCAATTTCTTTCACCTTTCATGACAACTTTCCRTCTAACTTGCCCCAGGCAGGCTCAACCCTTCCTTATCACATGCTTTAAATTCCTTCTGCTTCCTCTTGGAGACTGAACCTGCTTCTAAACCCTCTTCCCTTTCCCGTATGCCTGTGAATCTGTCACCTCCTGTCAGCTCATTACCCCTACTAGAAAATTCTYCCCACCCTCAAGATCCTGGAAACCCCTCTTCAGGCAAGCAGCCTCCTCCCCAGACTCATAAGTTCCCCACCTCACTGGCCTGAAGCATTGGGAAACAGCTGGGAAAGGAGTTCCACACAAAATAAGCAAAGCCTTAATTTAGATCTGCTCCTTTGCTACAACAGGCTCCTCTCCCCCTCCTGCTTTCATTCTATGAAGGATATGTACAGACTCCACAGACTCCAAACCTGCAGCATGTTGTCATTGATTATGCACAAAATGGAAACAGAGTGCTCAGCACACTGCGAGCTGCCACRTTTGCGCAGCACACACTCTGCCAAGTCTGCAAATGCCAGCCAAGCTCTGCTTAACTCCACAGAGCTGAGCTTTAGCTTCTGTGTTTTGCTCACACTGCACAGGTGCAGATGGTGACTGAAAAACATGGGAGGATCACAACCTATGGCCAAGCAGGATAAAGGAATTTTGACATCACTCAGCCCCTTTGTTATGTTTCTCCACCTCACAGCTGACAGAGGGGAAAAAAGTCAAGTCAAGGTAGCTTTGGGTCTTTGATACACAACCAGGGAGTTGCAGAGAAATCAATAGCAGGAGAAATTCTGTCTGACTTCAGTAGGATGAAGAGGGACCCTGATTAACAGCAGGAGACATTAAACAAAGACTGCATCACAAATTTTCACAGCTCCAGCTTTTCAAAGAGATTGTGCCCTCTGCATTCAGCTACACTTTTAGGAAAAATCTGATTGGGTTTTAGTCTTAACTAACCCTGGTGCAGTTGCATTTCTGAAATAAGGGAAGGTCRTATTTTACACAAGCATCAAATGGGGCTTCTCAGCAGCAGAAAAAACATTGAGGAAAAGGAGCAGCCCTTCCGTCTGTGTACTTTAAATAGAAGAGGCTGCAATTTATGGCTCTCGGAGAAATAAAAGCTCAATTTCCTTTCTTTAGCCATTCTATCTTCCCTTGAACATGCAGGCAAGTTGGGTTTTGCTCTGAAAAAAGCACTAAGTAGACTGTTGCTATAGCAACCAACTCCCTGAAACCTATTTGTAATTAAGATGGTGGTCTAACCACCCAAAAAAATACATCCTGCAAAAAGCCCAGGTTTGTTGCTTMCCAAATAACAACTGTGTATTTTTATAGTGAGTCCATCTGATCTGGGCAAAGTCGGTTAGGTGGGTTTGCAAGAGTGGTTATGTCTTTGGAAGTAGTTTGCTACCGAGATAGCAAAAGAAYGCCAGGAAACAGCAGGGTTGCAATGTAAGGCGCTTTTTGGGCTAGATTTTTTTAAAGCTTCAATCAGTAACAAGATAGTACTTRAATCATTTCAGCTCTCAAAAGTACTCTTCAACTGTAATCTGTAAAATTTTGAATAATACTTAAGAATTTTAAAATGCCCTCAGCTTTTTTTGGCCACAAATCAAAAGCTGTTTTATTTTAAAATTACGCTATAAAACTAATTAATTATTTTTCTGTTAGAAAAAGCTATGTTAGTTTTCCCATTAGTGTTTATTAAAGGTGGTGACAGCTAGACTGTATGATTGAATGAAAACCTTGAAACATAAATTAAGAATGGATGAGTTATTTGAAAAATGACATTTGTTGCTGAGGGCTGTAAAATGTGAATGATAGAAACGCGAAGGTTTTATGCGATTTTATAGATACAAACATATGAACAGACACTTGAAAGTAAGATTTCTATTTGTCTCTTGACCTCTGAACATCTCAGACTTTTTATTATTAAAGATAAATATACTATACCCATCAGTCTCTCTAGCAACTATAACRCCCTTGACCCACCCATAGCAGTTCAATAAAATAACCCCCAAACTATGCAAACATAAAATGCTGAGGCAGCTTATTACTTTAGAAAGTAAGACTAGTGTCTCTTTCAGCATGTTTCAAATGTACTCAATTAAAGGACATTTAGGTTTTCAAATATTAAAAAATAATCCAAATGCAAAGCAATCTTTGAAAAGAATTCCAGAGACCAGGCAACTTTCATTTAACTGAACAAAATTTAGTCTAAGTACTGACTGTTTGTACTGTACTTCCATTTTGCTACTTTTTGTTTGTTTTCTAGGGAAAATGTTTTTTCCTCCTTGCTTCCTCAATTGTTTAATCAGCYATGGTCTAATATTTTATAGACCAATACTAACCTTAGAACCACAAACTGCAAACTGCTGCTCTGCAGTGTACTCAGCACTCCAAAAATTCTAGATTTCATGATCAGAAAAGGAAGGTTCCATCTTTCTAGTCCCCTTCCAATAAAAGATTCWTCTTTCTAGCTTGGTTCTACCCCTTGCCAGTCACCACAGTCTACCATGACACCATTCCCTTCCTGCTGCTCCTCTCTGTGCCTCTGTGTTATAGGGAAGCTGTATTTTTGTAAGGCCAAATCCTGTATCTCATTTTTAGCCTAACAACCAGCAAACACAATTAGCAATTTTTATTGATTGAAACTGATAGGATACTACTCTCAGTACCTGTGAGATTTCCTCAAAAATCAATTTCACTTATTGCCATCATGTATATTCTCATGTGAACCGCACTGTGCTCTATTTCCTAGATCAGCAGGGTAGCACTCTTCCCTGAACTGAAATGTAATCTGTYAGGAGGTATGCTGTCTCCCTTTATTTGATAAAGAGAAAATAAAGAAGTCTGTAACTGCATTAACTATTATTGGATACTGTGATTGCCTTAATCTTCAGTGGCAGAGTGACCTCAGATGTGTTTTGGGTTCTCTGCAGAGAGACAATTGAACTTCCAAGTTGCTCACACTGGCAAAAACCCAAACAACCCAAAACAAAAAGCAAACAAACAAACCCCAAAACCCACCCACACCACAGTTTCTCCATTCCTTTATCTAACATTATACCGTACAGTCTATCAAAAGGGGCTACTCAAATKAATGTACATAAATCATCTGGCTGCATACAGACTATAATTACATTTTTTCATCTAGGAAACAAAAATCKTTATGCTGAAAGGCAACAGTGAATAATAAATCATTACATTTACCTATTATATATACTTCAAGCTTTGGAGATACATTTTTGTGAAGTACAACCAGTCTTCCATAGAATTASTCTGCAAAAGCTACTTGTTAAAAGTAGTTACTTTTCTAAAAGTATCTACTGCCCCCCAGATCAGGCTTGTTGGATAAGGGCAGGAGACAACCGGAACAGCACAGCTGGGTTGCTGTTCACCTGTGCTGAGCACCAGCAAGGCAGCAGTGAGCAATCAGCAAAGGGAGGGACACAGTCCCCTGCAAGCCAGCACCTCTTGGCTTGAACAGAATGCACATTGTACACCAGCTGGCCCTTTTGGCAAGCCAGGAGGCCAAAGGATAGGATTTGAAATTGGAGATTGTGGCCAGACYTGCTCTAAGCTGCAGATACTGTAGCTGAGCTGACACTGAGGCAGGAAGTTAGAGGAATGTTGCACCTGTATAATCTTACAAAAGGCAATGAAGATTTTTTTTAAGTACTGGTACTGGGAAACCTGCAAGTCGAGTATAGGCAACAATCTAAGCAGCACAATTTGACTAYAGGCACTTCTAGACTTCTCAATGTCACATACCTCTTTTTGCATATGCCCAGGATACACRCACAGTGTACAAGTCAGTTGGTCCTCCTCAGCCATCACAACATCTGTTTTTGTGTTCCACAGATTTCTTCTAGTGCTGACAACTCTCCATCCTTTGAGCTTTTGGGTGGGCTGGGTACACCTGAATAGTGAAAAAAAGAGAAAGAAAATATGGGCTTTTGTGAAGGCACTGCAGTAGGACCAAACATTTTTTGCATGGAAGAGCTTCCATCTGGCCTGGCTTGCCAGAGCAGCCAAGAGCTACAGAGAAGCCAACGTTCTGGAAGACCAGAACGCCAGACACAGCACATTCCCACGCATTTACATTGTGAGGCACCTTAGACAGCCCTGCGTGTGCAGTCTGCTTAATCCACAATCCACGGATCAGGGAGCATTAACTGTCATTGCAAATCCACTGGWCCTCTCTGACTCCATGCAGTGATTTGCTGGGAAGCATTGTTCCCTACAGAGCACAGGCTATGCACTATCCTTTCATACTCCCTCTTCACAATCTGCTTCACTGCCCAGCCATCCCATCGCTTCTCCATGCTGGCATATCTGTGGGATAGAGTGGGCACAGACKCTGGGCCAGGAATCACAGTGCTCCACACAGCCCAATTGTTTCGTCATTGGGGCCGGTTCTATTAATAAGTGCACTGTTAGTCACTGGGATTTATGATGGGATGCTACATGTCTTAAAAGAGTGAATAAGGGAGAATGCTGCACGTAGCTTCCAATTAGCTGGGAAATGTTTTCTGGTTCTTTGCCTAGAAGGACCAAGACAACAGTAGCATTGTTAGCAATGAACTGCCACCTCCTAATGTTGAGTTAAAAGAATTAGTGGGTTGCTAAACTACCMCTAACCTTCTTTTATTATTTTTCCTAATTACTCATGAAGCTTTTGAAAAATGCTATTAAAAAGATATTTTAAATTAACAGAAATTGGGAGAGTGTTTGTTTAGAATAGATGAGTTGATTTGCACCTCTGTGGCACCAAACTACTGTTAAGTAAAAAAGGGGACAAGATTCATGGCTTCCTCATTGCTCTGTAATAAACCAGTTGAGAAAAAAGTCTTTTTTAAAAAACCTGCCTTTAGGCAATTGTAGACCCTATGCATTCTCCATCAGGATATGATTCCAAATATTCTATTTCTATTCATCAGACTCAACCTCTTCACTGTGCTGCTGTTTGGCTTCTGCCTCCTCTTTCACCTTTCTTAGCTCTGGTTCCCTTCTGCTGGTGGGAAAAGATGCAGACCTGAAAGCCTCTTTCATGTCCCCAGGAAAGAGGGTGCACAGGGAACAGCTCATTATCCACTTTCCTCTATCTTTACTTGTATGTTGCTTGGACACTTAAGCCACAAGATTTCAGGAAGTTCTTCCAGGAAGAGGCTTACAGACCATCTCCAGCTGCTACTGGTGGATCTGCTCTCCTTATAAGTATGTGCCTCTTTGCCTTGAAGCAGTGAGTGTGTCTCACCTTCAACCTGACCAGAGGCATTGTTGTCTCAATCCTGATTTTATTTATTGGCTCAGGAAATCCATAGAAAGTATTCTATTACCTAATGAGAACGTCATATGGCAATCATCCACAGCATAGAAATCAATAAACTTCCCCTAGCAGCAATTTATCACTCAGTGTATCACACAGCAATCCACTGAGTGCTGTAACTGAAGGCACAAAAATTTAAAGTGAGCACAATACAATGATTAATAGTGGCCCAGTGCAAACCAATTCATAAGCGGAAAAGAAATCCTGCCATAAAGAGAGCTTTCTGTAGCACCCAGGAAGAAAAACTTTWAGCTAGTAATGACCTAACTATTATGTCAAAATGTGACATAAGCACTGAAAACCTTGTTTCACTRTGCTTTCTGACAGGTGCTTCCTGGCTTTTTATGGGAACTAGTTATTTAGTCTACAGTAACAGAAATATCCAAAGCAGTATAATCAGCTGAACTTACACCTTCCATAATTCAAGAGTACTTTTGAATAATTCCATTCTCATAAATGACAGAGGAAGAGAGGGAGAGTTATGTTCAGACAGATAYGATAGACAGAAATAGACTCCTGTCAGGGAGTTGTACAGTGATGAGGTYCYCCTTGAGCCTCRTTTTCTCCAGGCTGAGTCCCACCAGCTTCTTCAGYTGCTCCTYRTMAGACTTTTGYTCCAGCTCCTTCCCCAGCTCTGTTCCCTTCTCTGGATTCACTCCAGCACCCCAATGTCTTTCTAGTCATTAGGGACCCCAAACTGAGSCCAGGATTCAAGGTTTCACTGCCTCAGCAGTGCCCAGCACAGGGGGACAGTCACTRCCTAATCCTGCTGCCATACCCTTGCTGACATATGAAGACATTTGCCATAAGCTTTGTACTGGTGGAACTGAGACGTAATATGATATCACTTTCTCTTCTTTCTTCTCCAAGCTTTTGTGAGAAATTTTAGCCATAAAATATAGAAAATTTACTCCGGCTCACTGTGTTCTTCTAATCTCTTAAGTGACTTTCTGAAGAGGATGCAAATRGAAACTTGGAATGCAACGCATTATTCAGTTATGATGTCTAAGTAGCCACTTTYAATCTTTTAAATAAAACAGGATGGTATCATACTGCGTAGAACTGCTTTTACAATGTAGGGGCCTTTCAGCTGATTCATCTGCAAGAATACAAATTCTTACTAAATAAATTATAACTGTGTAAGTCCTCTGCTTTGTCAGGTACCGTTCCCTTACCCAGAAGGTCAGAAGCAAGAAAAATGCCATGTTCAGCAGATAGTGTTGCAGCTGGGCTTAATTTCCCAGATACTCCAATCCATTCTATATTCACATCATTTAGTGGACGTGCAAGTGTACAATATGTGCCCTAATTTTTGGACATGGGGGGAAGGGCTACAAAACAGCCTGTGCTGAGTTATGAGATGAAAACAGGTCAGCGATTCAATATTTTCTTACAAAGCAGTGCATGAGCAACATTAACTGGCAGTCAAGGTGACGGTAAGTGACAGGACAGATTCTTAGGATTGATTAAGGACCATAMATCCAGTGGATCCTCTGTTCAAAGACTGTGTGGAAAGGGAATASTTGGGTGGCTAGGAAAAAGCATTCAACAGTATAATCAAAATTTGGCAACATCTCTGTGTCACACATTMATATTGGCCAATTTCCAGTTGGCACAGCAACTCTATAGGGTCTGAAACAAGAGAGCATAGAGCAGCCTACAYTGATGACTGAAAAAGAGGAATGCAAAGATGACACAGAAATACTGTCTTCTCCATTCAGTGCAGTGCTGGACATAGTTTAAGTGTTACTGAAAAAAACCTCAGCTGCACTTGTGCTCTTGTCCTTTCATTTCCCTCTGGGGTGAGACTGCTTTTCAAGCAGAACCAGTAACTCTACTATTACCTTGTATGTTCTTCATCTTTATCTAAGCAGATCTGCCTGGATCCATGATCTGTTGCTACAATACCCGAWTTCTGGTATTAACTGTTAACAAAAAGACTTTCCTRTAGAAAGGGAAGGCCAGACTTTCCWCAGAAATKGTRTGTTTAASAGTTAGCACTAGAAAAAACATGTAGTGTCTCAAAAGAAGTATGTTAAACCACAGAAGGGTTTGCAGAATAACTSACTTAAAATGAGGTTTTCACCTGGCAGAAAAGCCAAGGATGGCTTAACATTTGTAGCACTCAGGACTACAGGAGTCAGAAGGAGACATTYATTTCCCTTCAGGAGGAAGGGAAATGAGCTCATCTCTCAGTACAAAATCTGCCCCACTGTTCACAGCCCTTGTGATTTGTTGTACCCCATCACTGGCAATGCCAGCAATTAAATGTGGCAGGAGCCTAGAGCCCAAAGGAAGTAATTTGGGCATTTGCACTTTGCCTACCCTGAGGTGTTTACCAAGGCCCATCCTAGACTGACTCACTGCTTTTCCTTCTTTTTTTTTTTTTTTTTTTTTTTTTTTTTTTTTTTTTTTTTTTTTT
>NW_026623452.1:904897-927422 GCF_030028575.1 Malurus melanocephalus
TACTACAGCCCAGGACAATTGCTGTATTTATGTCAYGAACACAGCTAAACATAGCACAGGACGACTTCCTTTTCCCTTCCTCTCCACCCCACGCATGGCTCACAGCTACATTTATCAGATTCACAGCCTCACAGTTAAAAAAAGAAGTTAACTTCCAAAATTAAAATCACCTCCTTCAGCAATGTGARGAGAGTCACTTATACTAGTATCAGATGTAATTTATATTCATCTCTCTCKTTATGTGTATGACATATACTGAACCCAAAAGCGATTTAAAAATAGATCTTTGTAAAATATACTAAAAGTGAGAAATTCTTAGAATATTTGCCTTTTTATCCTTTCAGAGGCAACTGAGTTTCTTTAACAGCAAAAAACCTGATGTGTTGCTGGAGTTTGACCAACAATATTAAAAAACCCAAAAGTACCATGTCAATACTTTAAAATCCTGCAGAAATTCTCCTTTAAAAACTCCCTACCAAAATGGATYAGTTCTAAACTGCAAGCTCAAAGCATTCAAAGACTTTAACACCATCAGTGCTTTTTCTTATAGACCTTATCAGACCATGAAGACTAAAATTTACAGTCTYGTGTGACTAAATTTAGGTTTTAAAAGCAGATCCAAAATTCTGACTCAGCCTATATATTTCACGTATATCATATATATTCCATTGGGTCAGACTATAAGGCTATAAAACAGGGAAATTCTAATTACGTGAAGAAAAGAAATGGAAGAGTAGTCAAAATCATCCTTCTATKGAGCTAACTGCAGGCAACAAGGGGGGGCATTAAGTGGATCAGTTCATCAATAATGGAAAATGAAAACTTTCAACACTAAGTAGGTCAGGGGTACATATTTCAGTTGTACCCTTGAGTAGTCAYTCAGTAGCCTACTCACAGTGTACTYRCACTGTCTGTTTTATCYTCTTACCAYACAGTCKTCAGCACCAGAAAATTTACCAAAMCCTCCCATCCTTGTAGAGAACTCGTGATCTGAAAATGCGTGGGGATTGCAGCTGGATAGTTGAGGCTGTCATCCAGGAAGGTTGTTTTGAGAGGGGCACTAGAATTGTTTATTCTCTATSAGCTGGGGGTTTGTAAGAAAACTACCCTGTGTGGCTGCTAACAGGCTGGTACAATTCTGCATAAATTCAATCCTTATTTGCTGTATTTAATTGAGTGCATCTCATCAACAGATGTTGCAGAGAGTGTCACAAATCCATGAGATTGCCCCAAAATYTTCAGTGGGTTTAAAATCAATACTTAACATGACTAAACCATAACATTTTGTGGTATTTATGTGAAGCAATATGGATAGCTGTGTTGCTTTTTGTTCTTTGGCTAAGAACATACCAACAGAGGAATRAAAATACTCTTAGTGGGACTATTTTGAAAGTCCCACTTTTCCTTAGAGGCTCTAATAATTTATTTTTCATTATTTCAGTTAAAGGAAATTTGCTCTTTCTTCCTCTTTTAAAAATTGTTGCCACAGGGCAACAAGCAGAAAACTGCCCTGTCAGCCTACCAGACAGTTGCTGAGTCTGTGCTGAAATCATTTCAAAGCTAATAGAAGAGGAGTTGTCCAGTTCAAAGCCAGCATCATCCAGCCCTGCAGGAGGGTAGCACAAGCGGGAATGCTAAAGCAATGGTCTATTCAAAATTGTGGGCAACCATGACATATAATACCTCCTGTAAGAATGCTCTTGACTGCCTAACAGAAATCTGCAGCAGGATCCTTGCTRGCTACAGTAATAACCAGCCAGGAGAACAGATAGCCAAAGGCTGTGTAGAAAACCAAACAGATTATTAATCCCTGAAAAGATTTAATAGGCAATAATTTTACTGACCAAAATAAATAGGAAAAACAAAATCAAACTAAGTCATTATTTCTTTAAGATTACATGGATAGTGACAGCTCAGTGTGGCATACCACACGTAGGAAAACTGAGGGATTCAATAACATAATAATTTTAAAGACCAGGTATTAGTTAGTCTGGTAATTTCAACTGTTCAATAACACTTCTTATTTGGGTTAGCATGAGCATCATCTAACACATTTGTTGTTCTTTATTCATAAATTTCACTAAGAGTATAATTTGTAAAAGTCAATTGYAATCTTCTACCTATACAAAGCATTCCTTATGACTTCTGTTAAATCAAAACATCTATTTGAAAATGCATCTAAAATTAATAAATACTCTAGAAGATAAAAATTTTTAGCCTAATGTATTTGCCMCCCCAGGGTGCTTTTCATTTGTTCTCCTCACTTTTCTTAACTGAACAAGTAATTTACGTGAGTAATGAAAATAATCTTATTGTGCAGCTTTTAATCTATTATTCAATAGCTAAAAGGAAAGTAAAAATCACCCTTTCTATCAATAATTCAGCCTTGGTGCTAATGCAGCCATTCAGCTGCCCCCTCACAAGGGCCTCATGCATTTTTAATGTCTTGGCTCTTTGTTTGGAGGTCAAAGATGTGAATTGTGGTTAGAAACACAGTTACCAGGTGAGGAAAGGTCAACTGAAGAAATACTCCTATTGCAAGTGAAACAAATTAAACTGGCAGGAGAGTAAAGGAAAATTGCATGGTAGGCTTCTCAGTGCCTGACTTTACTGAAGACCAAAAAGATAAAGCCCAGCTGCCAAGGCTGCCCCAGCTGGTAAAGAATCAGGAGCTTTCAGCTGTGCCAGTGAAGCGCTGAACAAACCTCAGCCAGGTTGATGTGATGGTGTCATACAAGAAGTGTGCCAGTTCAGCCTCTCCTCAGGTACCTTTTGTTGGCCTCCCTGGATCTAAATCCACATGCTGGGACAGGTACTCGCTCCAGAGCACCCCAGACAGAGGTCTAGGGTCTAACGACAGCAGTGTTTCCCTCAGAGACAAATTTTTACTGGTTTGGATGGTGCTGTAATTTGGATAGCTGCCACTAAACCTCAAACCTGAGCTGCCAGGACCAGATCTCACCATCTAASAAACCCACCTAATCTCTTTAGCTTTACTTCCAGTGAGGCAAAGAATTGTTCCTTGAATACCACAAGTTTTGAAAGCCCCAGAAGCATGGTTGGCTTCCTTGGTCTACCTTTCTTGCAATGTGTGAATCAAGCACCTGCAAGAAAAAAAAACTTAGCAAGTTTTTTTTTTTTTTTTTTGTCTGCTAATAATGCCCTTTGAGAGTATAATTTTCTCTAATAGTATAGTAGTCTTTGGAAAAGATTAGCATGACAAACCTCTTCAGGACTCCACAACCTCTAAGCACAGGCAGGCATGATCTCCTCTCAAGGGTGGCACAGAAAGCTCCTGAGCTGACACTAGAGAGAYAGATGAACTTTTAGACCTCTCCCAAGAAGTGCTGCACGTGACCCTGGCACCATCCAGCTACTGGTGTTTTCACATGCTTTCCCATTCTGTCAGACTGAGGGGTTCTGGTACAGAGGTTGAAGCATTTCTTCCCCAGTACAAGAGGGTTCCCCGATCAATCTTACTCCTCTGCTGAAGGGTCAACAAGTCAGTTTAAGTTCTGTACTGGAAATGGTTCAATTTTATTTTTACCTCTTTAGGTTTAAACTCTGCATGACCCAGCATGTTTTATGACAGAAAAAATAAAAGATTTGCCTTATTTTATCATGGCTCAAAATGAAACCAATAAATTTTTATATAACATTTGGCAATATCTCTCCAGCTCTATTTATTGCTGTCCAGCCTTCTTCAATAAGAGGAAGTGATATTAATTTGTTCCTGAGAATGGAAGCATTCATTTTACATCTGGAATTGTTCCAGATGGAGAATAAGGTTCGTTCCCCTGTGTGTCACATCACTGCTTCATGTAGATTTCCATTCCAGTGAAGCTCAGCAAAAACTTATACAGACCTATGTAATGGCTGTTGACAATCAAAACAGTTTCATAATTAGCCTTATAAATACGCTAAAGAGGTAAAAATGAGCAGAATTTTGTAAGCTCTAGCATGAAGTTGACCATAGAGAATATTCAGGCAAAAGTAAATTGCAATTTCAGCTTTGCAARAACAAAGAATAAAGATCATGTAACCACTTCTGTTGGGGCCATGACCATATATCCTAGACCTGGATGTCTGATTTCCTTCCTCTTTACCCTCCTTCCCCCACATTAAGTGCTGTATAAACAAGGATCAAGTTTGGGGCTGTACTCCAAAGAGCTAGAAATGATGCCTAGAAATAACAATGAAAACAAACACCCATAGATGGACACAGACAGATGGAACAGTACAAGGGAAATGAGAGTACCAATCGAGCCTTCAGAAATGGAAGTGTCATTAAGGTTTTCATACTTTTAGGGATGCACTTCCAAACACAAGAAACTCCATAGAACAAAATACTATATTTCTTCATTGAAGCATAACAAGGAGACAATGCAGGCTCTTTTTTTTTAAACTAATCATAAAGAAGATTCAGTATTTAAGTAAACTAGGATACAAGGGACAGAATAGAGATTGGTCCTCAGAAGCCTTGGGAGGGGTATCAGTTACCAAATGGTGGATGTTATGGAGTGAGATAAATGAGRGAAAACACRCAAAGMAACAYRTATTTGGGCTTGCATAACCAGAGARAAAAATACTGATTTTGAATGACMACATTCTGAATAGATATGAATAGGCAAGACTGTGCCTATCAAGGCCAGAGGAAAGGCAAATTTTGATACCTTAGAAGTAATATAAACAGAACATGAATTACRGCCTTAGATATATGGATAAAAGGATTTTATGCACAGAATAAAASAGATGCAGACACAGTCTGGATATGAAAACAGACAGATTTTTGAGTTAAAGAGCAGTGGAGTGACTTACAGGACAGTGGGCTGTACCAGCAAAAGAAAAGGAAGCYGCTCAGTAAAATTAATTGCAAACATACTTAGAGCAGTTTGCTACTTACTATTGGTTGCCATGGGCTTGTTTGCTGATCCTAAGTTTAGCAAGTCAGCAAATATACCATAGATGTGCAACACAAAGATGACACAGGATTCACTGGAACCCAGACGGACTGTGCCCTGCAGACACAGCCAGCTTGTACTTGGCAATCAATGAGCCAGATGCAATTGTAACACTGCTAACTGCCTGTAAATGATGCATTTTTTAAAAAACTGAACCATTTGAGAGACTGTATTGCATTCATTACCATTTCAATCAACAGCAGCACAATGCAGCACTGACAAGATTTAAATGACTATCCAATATAAATAATCTGAAAGGCTCATGATAGCTGGGGAAGAGATCATTTACAGATTATTTTATTATAGGCTKCCTATTTGGCTAAGATTTTGCACATGTGAACTTGCCCCATGCTTCAGCCATAGCTGTGTAGGCAGCTTTTTCAGTGAGAGATAAGAAAAGAAATAAGGTTGAGGAAGGCGTAATGGAGGCATGGAAAATTGATTTYCAGACTAACTGTGACCTTGACTCAGAGGTTGAACACGAGCCGTG
Source organism: Malurus melanocephalus (assembly GCF_030028575.1). Lineage (NCBI taxonomy): Eukaryota > Metazoa > Chordata > Aves > Passeriformes > Maluridae > Malurus > Malurus melanocephalus. Next base: position 910,349 of record NW_026623452.1, read on the forward strand.
AAGCAGACAATGAGGATGGGAACAAGCTGCAGACAGCAAAACAGCAAACTTTGTTTGGAATCAGAGATTACAGACAAATTCTGACAGCCTGTCCCTACCCCTGTAATCAAGTGCAATAAGCACGTGATGATATTTTAACTTGTAAGGACTGTTGGGTATTTATGAAAGCACAACACAGCTCACACACTATTTCAGTCAGAGACAGCATTTCAGAAGGATGTTATTCAAGTCACTTGTGATGAAAAAAAAGGAAGAGAATGCATCCATTTTTTTATCACATTCTGATAAAGTCATTTGTTCACATATTCATTAAATAATTTCATCTAACTAATTTTCTKCTCTGAAATTTTTTAGGATGGGTCTGCAGTCATGAAAAGTTTCACAGAAAGAATGTAGTCATGAAGGAAGAGAAAAATTCTGTTTTCGGATAAACCACATATGATGAAGTTAAAAAAGGCAGGGAAGAGTGGCTAGAGTGGTCAAACTTGCAGTTTGTTGCTGAGTTATGGGGTCAGACAAAAACTGTTCAAAATTACATAACCAAGGACCATATTGCTACCATATGATTGTTTCTCTAGCAAGAAGCAGTTAAAGAGGCTTTGTCTTCATTTCTTCGTTTTCTTTCGGTGGCTTTTCTATTGTGTAGCTCAGGGAAAGAAGAAGTTAGCAAGTTAGGCTAGGTCCACACTCAGAATGCTTTGTCAGCACAGGTATTATGTATTATAATATTATGCAGTATATAATGCTGGCACAGCATTCCATGACAGATGTAGTTTATAACAGAAAAAAAAATAGTCTTTACAGTATAACTTCTTGATTACCTGGCAGTGACAATTTGGTTTTTATGCACAAGTGACTTCTAACAACATTACTGTTTGTCAGGTCACACCCCAGGTGCTGATCTGTGAATAACTGTGTCATCACAAAATCTGCAGAACAGTCCTGGCCTTTGAGYCATGGAGGAACACCTACTCTACCTAGAAAGCATTGCTTTGGCTTCTTAAGACCTTTGGAGTGGTATATAAAGGCTGGAGAGGGATAAGGAATATGCACTGGATTTTTTTCCCATCTAAAGCTCATTCTGATACAGACCAAGAATATGAGTTGCACAAGCAAACAAAGCTGCGCAGTGTTCAGAGGTATAATATAACAGCATCAAGGTCCTCTGGCCCTTCCACAGAGATCCTCTGAGCTCACAGGGCACCAACACAGCTGCAGTCTTTCTGTGTGGGTATTCAGTCTCCAGCAGGATTGAAATCCAACCCACTACTGCCAGTAGTATTAGGAATTTCCTACTAAATGTGTTTCTGAATAGAAATTGCAGTACTTTCTTTTTTGTTAGTGTATAGTAGTGTGCTCAAGGTGCTGTTCTGGAATTATATACTGCCCTGAAACTGAAGTGACTGGAAAATAAAAACCTTCAATTTTTTAAAAAATCAGACCAATTCATGATGACAGTTTTTTTAAATAATACTTTTCTATGAAAGGGACYCTCTGAATATCTCCATGGCAGACCATTGAGACAGAATGGTCAAGAGACCCATCTCTTCTGTGCATGCTGATTATGACAAACTCTGTTCTACTCTCAAATATTCTAGATAGTAAGACATTTTTCCTATTTTCCTTGAAGCTTTTTTTTTATTCTGGTAAAACTGAATTTTCACAAATAATATTTGAACTTTTCAAAAAGAGCATATTCCCCATCTGAAAAGCATTCCATCATAAAATTCCCATCTAACTGTCAATCTACACAACCAGCCAGAGCAATTAGCTCTGCATGATAGGAGAGCTATTAAATAACCTTGGCATCAAGGTTATAGCAGTTCAATGCCCAGGCTAGACAAAGAATGCTTCAGGGTATTCTGTCATGGTAGAAACAGCTTTTGCAAAAGGTCTGCCTCAATTTCCCATTACCAGTGTCTACTTAAGCTAATTTTTTTTTCTTTTGTTTCCTGGGGGGGTGGTGGTGTAGAGGTGAGGGACTCTGAAGTCTCTATTCATCTCTCAGCTGATGCTGTCATTAAGATTCCAGTTCAGACTTTGTGACTTAGAATCAGCTTCTCCTGTTCCTCTTAAATTGCAACCAGAAGGCTTTTCCCCCAGCTTGGAGAATCCATATTAGCCCAATCTTCCATTAGATACATGGTCAGCTTTACTCATGCAATCACTCTTGCTTCTGAGGCTGAGATAACAGGCATATCTTTGTACCAAATAAGAAAATGAGAAACGCTACAATACAGGATTCTGCATCCCAAGACCTTAAGGGGAGAGTGGCCCTATATTCTAACTTGTCCCTGACATTAACAATTCCCAAGACACTCTTCTCTCCAGCAAAGGCTACATCAAATATTTTTTTTTAACAGATTTCCTTAGGCACATGAGCAATTGATCTTGCAAAATATCCCTTCTGGCCTTAAAGTCCCAGTGCTCTGCTGCAGTGTATAAAAGATTACAATATGTTCCTTAGGTATGGTAAAAATAACTAAAAATTCAAAGTATGTACAACAAAACTTAGAAATTCAACTGATAAAATAAAGGGGGGGGGGGCGGGAAAAAACCAAGAAAAAACACCATCAAATATGATTGTAGGAGGCAGGAATTGAAAGCTGGGACAGCAGTGAGTCTATCCCACAGTTTCAATTTGCAGGTGGAGCTGAGATGTCATGAAAACTTCATCACAAAAGGGGACCATCTCAGGAACTGAGTAATTTAATAAAGCCAGGAAAGACTGAGCTCATATTCACTCAAATTCTAGGGAACCTGCAGAAGAAATGTCTGAATTGCTGCTTAGGAAATACTAAAGGGTCAGGCATTCTATAAGAGAACTGGATTTAGCAGGGATGATGATATCGGAAGTTGATGCGCTGCGATTGTCAGATRCACCGTCAGGACCAGATAACCCAGCTACCACACCTACCCATGGCCCTGCTGCAGCCCTCTCCTGTTCCCCCGGCTGCTTCTGCTGCTCTGCTGTGCCACCTCGTGCTCGCCAGCTGACACTGCTGCATGGAGCRGGGCACCTGCACAAGCAGTACATCACTGAAGCCTTTCTTTTTGAACTTTGAGAAAAATGCACTCCTACACCTGGTAACATAGCTGTAAACAGGACACCTGAACACAGGTGTCGATACTGACACAGCCTGACACAGGCTGCGATATTAAAATTCTTTCTGTATTATTGTGAAGGCCGAGATGCTCACAGCTTTTTTCAGACTTTCTGAGATTACTAGCAGAGTTTTGGGTTCGTTATCATGGGTAAGATCTGTGTGATGAACATTTCTCACAGTTGCTACCAGAGCCATTGCACTRTCTCCTGTCCTTGCCCCCTGGGCTATCAAGCAGCAGGTCACAGGGCACAGAGCAGGGAACACACATTAAGAACTTCTCTATCCTTTACCAAGTTTGATGCTGACAAGTAGTATTTTGAATAACCACATGACCACCTTGTGCCTTTTACTTGCCTCACTGTAAAATGGATGACATTTATTTCACCAGGGTGACTGAGCTTTGGTGTGATTTTTCCCAGCAGATGGGGCTTTAGGGATCTGCAAGCAACATTGCCATAACAAACTGTCAGAAATACCTCTCTGATGACAGAGCACACACTGGGAGATTTGCAGAGTACATTCAACAGAAAGCATCACAGCAAACTAAACAGCTGAAGAAGGTCTTTGAATTTAGCAGCTTTTAATATTATTTCTCCAGGCACATTCTAAACCTCTTTGACTTTTTCAGTAACTGCCAAATTTCAGGTCACATGGGGACTTTCAGGTGCCAAAATTCACTTTTGTTAAGCATCCTGAATAACTTGGTCATGGCGAAGAAACTCTGCCTCTAAGCAAAAAAAATCCTAAGAATGAKACAACTTGGAAGTCAACATGATAAGCTCCTCACTGCAATTGACCTGGCCTCATCAATCCAGTCATACAAAGCCCAACCACAAGATACATCTATTATGTAAAAATACTGCAGCTCGGACCCTGCAGGCTGAGGTCACTGCAGCAGAGCCCCGCAGAAGGGACGCACCCAGGGCCTGGAGCCGGAGCTCAGCCGCGAGGGGTCACTGCTCCACCAGCAGTCCTGCGCTCAGGCTCCGCAGGGAAAATCCGCTCAGCGCTGGGAATGGACATGCTCCGCAGCTCCCGCCGGCACTGCACAATGCGACAGGGGAAAACTGGTTCATCAGTGCCTTCTAACCCGTGGAAAAACAGCCGCCAGATCAAGGAAAACAAACTGCAGCAAGCTTATGAATATCACAAATTCCTGTGCTGGCCTGCCAAATACCACTGCAGTATTTGTATTTGGGATTCTCAAAGGATTAGGCCTCCTCCTTGCTCGGGAAACGTGCCTGGGTCAGCAGAGCAGGCAGGAATGCAGCTATTCACAGCACTTCGAGCATAGGCACAAACCGGGGAGTAATTTCTGCTGCTGCCTGGGGACACTGACAAGCTGATTGTGTACAGGACACCCTAAGCATTATTTTCTGCATAAGAATAACCACTTAGTATGGAAGGAATACAGATATTTGTATTTCCAGTTACAGGAAATGTAAAGATAGTAAGGGGACAATAACTTGTTTTTACTTAAATAAGCCACCTCTAAGCATATTTTGAGAATTTTCTGGTTTCCTGGGGTGACTTTTATCAGTTGAATTTCCAACCTCTATTGTACATGCTTCAGAGCTTTCGCTGAAAATTGAGTAATAGCAAGGTCCCACTGACACAGAGATGGCTTTGGTGACCAAGTCCCCTCCGACGGATGCCCTGTCCCATACATCAGGCTGGCTGCCCTCCACAGGCCTGCCCAGTCATAGTTCTGGTGCCTGCTCCTCACAACAGGCAGAGATTAGTTGCTGGCTCAGTGGAGTAAAAAGTGCAGCAAGAGCCACACTCTGAATTGCATCTGCAAGAGACTTCTCTGGCATATTGGGACTATTTCAGCTGATCTGACAATATTTTTAGGAGTATCTTAGACAGGTCCTAAGCAAGAATCATTTGGGGTAGAAGTAGGCATATTCTTTCCTCTACTGCCTCATTCAACCYGGACTTCTTTACATTAATGCCTTCCAACCCTTGAAGAGAGTCATTTAGATGAGCTCAAGGAAAGGACTCTGCCTGCAAGAGAACACAAATGACATCAGAGAGAAATAGATTGATCTGTCCAAATCTATTTGCTCTGTTTTAGKGCCACTGCTGTGTGTGACAGCAATAGACAGATGTCACAGAAAGGGAACAGGACAACAACAGAGAAAGGGAAAGCTCAGAGGTCCAGGCWGGGTAGGAGGGACAACAGGAAAGCTGCAGTGGGTAGGAACAAACAGAACTGATTATAGCTTTCCACTTTTGGTTCCTAAAGGTGAGGGTCCTCTGCAAAAACATTGGGAAACCATTGCACTGCATCACTGGAAAGAATCATGAAAAAATACAACCACATTTTTGGAAGTGTTGAGGGCTCTGGGGGGTGCTTTAGTGGGTTTTCTGTACTTATCTCATGGAATTTCAGAAGCCTAATGACAAAATTCCTGCTAAAAACTCCTACCACTTGCAGGTAGATGTAGATGGCATACAAAATTAACAACTTAGACTTCTTTGTCTAAACAMCAGGAAATTCTTATGTCATAGCTAATCAAACCCTAATTGCATTCTGATGGTAGCCAGTTTTTATTTTTGGTTTTAATTAGTCTCCATCATTCAGTAACCACTATATTTTTAATAAAAGCCTGAAATGAATATGTGAACATTTAAGATGTTTTTGCTTATATTGCAGGTGAAATACTGAAGAATCCATTTGCAGATGCGGATGCATCCCCAACACAATACAGCATGACAGATCCATGACATTATATCAAGACCAGGATCAACAATTTCTCTCTAGAGATCTCACCTGAAGTGTTGCAGCAGAAAATCACCCTAGTCTGTTGGAATGACTGACACAGTTAGGAGTTCTGGACAGCCGCACTCCCCTGAAGCCATATTTGCAGATGGCTGGTAATCAATACTCTTTTTTTAAAAACAAAATCGAACCYAAGTTCAGTAGGATTTTGGAAGAATTCATGCCATGATAAGGCTTTAGAAAAAAAATGATAGCATATTTCTGTCTTATCATGCCACACAACAACTGAAAATTTCAGTACATTTTTAAAACACAGGTGTATCCACAATGAGCTTTCATTTGGGAAGCTGTTATGAAGATTTAAAATTGTTTTATGTTGTACTAATTTTTCTTTAATTTTAGAGAAAAAAAGTTATATATTTTATGGCAACTGTTTAACCAAGCTGCAAGATCCTAGAGTGCAGATTACACTGCTATGGCAAGATTTACTACCTGGGGAAAGGTATTTTTTAAACAAACAAACAAAAAAATAACATGAAGCAGAATATAGTATACTCTATATTGTCCAAAGACATGTGTTTATCATAGCAGAAATTGTCAGTAGAATAATGAATTATATGTGAAAATCACCATCAAAAATATAATTTTTTGATTCAATTTTAAATGAGAAAAAAACATGTTTTTAATATCTATGAAAACAGCTGCACTTAATCTTACATGAAATCTTCCTTTTCTAACTGAAAAACGGTTCTCAAACTACTAGATAAGATACACTGTTAACCCAATTTTCAGKTTTTTGTGGCATTCTTGGAGTTATTTTAAAGAACAGTAATTTTCATACCCCAGGTTGAATCTGGTCTTGGCTGTCTTATACTCTGAGAATAAATTGAAAAAAAAAAAAACCTATTATGGTTTGTAGATGGAACCTGATGATTAAATGGTCCCYTGTGGCCATGAAATGTTTGTAGAGATCTTTACAACCTCCTCGTTAGTATCCTGCCTTGGACAATATTTAGAGGCAATATCTTTGCCCTCAGATTTGCTTTCATAGGGAAAAGTGGAAGAAGGACATAAGGCTGGGAACTGAAGCAAGGGGAAGATAGATTAATGCCTGAATTATAATGTTGAAAGTTAGGATGATTTTCATCTTTGATCACTAATAATGCAAAAAAATATATAACCACAGTATTTAAGAGATACCTGCATATTGCAGAATTTGGATTTTAAACCACATTATATAGCAGGGCTACGATGCTATAAAATGAAATCGCATCCCATAGCTATGGAATTTTCTTAGTATTACTCTACACTTACAAAGAGGAGAGCTTCTTCAACACCCCAAGAGTGTCAACACAAATCAGCTTTCTGAATGCAGCCAATTTACCACAAGCATCTCCTGAAAATATAGATTCTAAGTGTCTAAGACCCTCTTTCGCAGCACAACATGGTATCTCTGAAGACTRCTTCAAAGTTGCCATTTAACCAACAAAAGCCTGAAATGCCAACCAGTTTCATCATGCAGGCATTTTTTCCTGAAATACTAAATTACACATTAGATTTGAGCTAATCAAATATTAACAGACATGGGGCTTAATATTCCAGCTACAGGCAGTCTGTACAGAAACTGGTTGTTCCTCACATGAGTGACCTCTTTTCTTTTGCAATTACTACAGTAGCCTCCTTCACTACCTTCAACTCACCATCTCTTGTAATGGCAAGCCCAGAGCCTTGAGGGTGCAGAGGCAGAATTTCTCATCCTCACAGCATACTGCACAACTTCCCTGGATTTCAGGTCGAATAACTGAGGAGGAAAAGAAAAGCAACAGAACAAAAAAACACCTTGCCCCCACATAGAAAAGGAGACTATTTCAAAAGAGACTATTATTTCTTCCACCCTAAAGGCGCAGAGCAACCAAAGATTTGTCTAACTTTATTTAGCTCCCAAACTGGTGTCTTCTTTCTCCTGCTGCTCTTCTCCCTGTAAATCCTGCTCATCTGTTATTGATACCCAGTCCCTGCTTCTGTCTGCAAACCAGAGGCAACAAATGCAGACAAGATGGGCTTTTACTCCTCTTATGCAGATCCAGCTTTGACATAAATAGCCTGTCCAGGGTCCCTCTGGATKGCATCCCTTCCCTCCAACATATTAACTGCTCTACATAATTTGGTGTCTCTGACAAACTTGCTGAGGTGCACTTGATCCCASTGTCCATGTTAAATAGCACCAGTCCCAATGCTAGCCCTGGAGGAATGTCACTTGTCACTCTCCAATTGGACATCAAGCTGTTGACCACACCTCATGTATGTGCTATCATACAGCTACTTCCTTATCTACTGAGTTGCCTTTCCACTCTCCAGTTCAAAGCTGAGRATGTCWTGTGGAAMGGTGTCAAATGCTTTGYACAGGTCCATGTAGATGTCAGTTGCTCTCCACTAATGCTGTAACAGCACCAAATTTGTCAGGCTTGATTTGCCCTCAATGAAGCCAAGTTGCCTGTCTGTTCCCAATCACTTTCATACTGTCCATGTGCCTTAGCATATTTTCTAAGAGGGTCTGTGCCGTGACCTTGCTGGACACAGAGGTGAGATGGACTGCTCTATAGTTTTCCAGCTCTTATTTTTCCCCCTTTTTAACAATAGGGGTTATGTTTCCCCTTTTCTACTCATTGGGAGCTTCATGGACTGCTGGGACTTCCCAAACGTGATTGACAGCAGCTCAGCCATTCATCCACTAGTTCCCTCAGGACCTGCAAATGCATCTCACCAGATTCCATGGAMTTCTGCAGTTTCAGGTTGCTTAGATGTTCTTGGAACCCGATCTTCTCCTACAGTGCATAGTTCTCCATTTCCCCAGTCCCTGCCTTTGCCTTCTATGACTCAGATAATGTGGCTGGAGCACTTGTGGGTGAAGACCAATGGAAAAAAATTCTTTGGGTAACTCAATCTTCTCTGTATCATGAGTAACCAGGTCTACTGTTTCCTCCAAGGTATGGCTCATAGTTTCCCTAATCTTTCTTTCATCACCCACATACGTATAGAAGCTATTCTTGGTGCCCTTGATGTCCAGATTCAATTCTATGAGAGCTTTAGCTTTCCTTTTCCATCCCTGGCTGCTTGGACAACACTGGTGAGGACAATTTCTCTGTACTCCTACGAGACTCCATCCACCCTCACTGGCTTCCTTTTTTGTATTTGTTCAGGCACTTCTAGTTCATCTGAACAGGCATCCTGGCTTGCTTTGCCTGATTTCCTCAGTTTTGGGATGCATTTCTTCTGAGCTCAGAGGAGACGATCCTTGAGTATCAACCAGATTTCTTGGACCTTTCTTCCCTCCAGGKCTTTACCTTGTGGTACTCCACCAAGCATATCCCTTAAGAGGCCAATATCTGTTCTTCTGAAGTTCAGGATAGTGAACTTACTGTGCAGCCTCCTCACACTTGCACTCTGAGACTCAAAGGTCYTGGGTTCAATCCATGCTGCCAAAAGAACAACTGTAGATCTGCATTACACACCATGGAAAAAATGCTTGTGGGTAGTCTGTTCTAGTTCTCCCTGTGGAATTACATGGCTGCTAATGCAATGTTGGGGAATGCTCAAAAATCTTTGGGGCTTAATCAATCTCCATTTTAAGAACCAACAGAAAACTCCCTCCTCAAGATCATATTGAATAAAGTGTTTTACCGAGATTTGCTGTGCATGAGTTTAAASGAGGATCTTTAAATTAAACTTATTAGATTACCCAAGCAAATTCCCTTAACAAATGCAGACATGCTGGTGAAATCCATATGAMTATTAAACACTCACTCCATGTAAGTATTGGTATGTACTGAAAAAAWTATTTTTAAAAAACTGTGTTCTTCTGAAGACATCGGTTCTTGACATTCCTGCCTTTAATGCAGAATTCAGTGGAGTTTCAGAGATATTTTTGGAACTCCCAGCACAAAGATCAGGTACCTTAACAAACCCTTGCTTACTGCTATGAAGGGAGAGAGCACTCACCCCCTTATAAAACTGCAGTGCAAATAATCTCATACTGGTAAAAATGTCTGTGAAAAAATGTAGGAAGAAATGCAAGACCCACATGAATCRCCAGGTAAGTATTAAAATGCTAGTCAGGTATCCCAGTCAGATGTAAGGGATGTGARCTTAGGCACAAGTCCCTAACCAGTACTTTGGTTCACTCCCAATATTCCATCGTCCTAAGTAAGCTGGAGCATTTGGTGGCAGCATATTGTAAATGATTAATCTTTACAGCAAATGCTCAGAACACACAATAAAGTTGCAGGTAAAATTAGGAATATTTAAGAGAGAATAATGTTACATATTCTGACTTCTAGTTAATGAAAAGAATAAAAGTCCTGGATGGACATTGTATATGCATGGTACATACATACATATATATATCTATAAACACCTAGAAAAAAAGAACATGTGCAAACTTAAATTCAAAAATAGGGAAGTAATCGGAAGCAGGTACCTTTTAAAAATCTGAGCAGCAGATTAATAAAATTGTAGTACATACATGTTTTATTATGTAACTAAAATACATGCATTTATATGCTATTCAATGTATTTTGTTAACTATTTTTCATATATGTCATATCTGATGTACATATGCTTTATGTATTATATTTTAGTTACCATATTTGACATTACATATTAAAGTCAGTTGGATTCAATACTATGTTTGGTCTCTAGTCAATATCATATAATTGTTTTATATGACACTAATGAATTACTGTTTTTCAACTCTGCAAATTCTTTATTCAGGAAAAAAAAMMCCSTACTGCTTATGAAGGATTTATTTTCTTTAAATCCCCAGCCTATATCAAAGGTTTTTAGGGACAAAATTCACTGCTTCTCTAATTCTTCCACTCTCTGTAGGGCAACCTGCCTTACAACCTCTTTGAGGAATTACTCCTCATCTAGTTTCTTTACAAAAACTCATGCCTACCTTTTTGCACATACCTTATAATTTAGTTGGCTGAGTCCTTGAAAAAAGCACTATTTCCAGGCACATCTTAAAGTGTCCCATCTTCATAGATCTTAACTGCCTGAAAGAAATTAAGAGCTAAATCTGGTATAAGAAAGTGCAGCCTAGTGTTTGAAGTAATAAGTAGGTATGCACAGTATATTTGCCTTGTCTTTCCAACTGTGGAAAGCCATTTAAATAAAACAAGTTTCAAAATTTAGCAAGATAAAGATGCATCATTTTTTAAGCTGAAAAACACACTTCTCAATTTAATTTTCTCTAGCCATTTGAAATATACCTACACATCTCTCTGTTTTAAAACTGTAGTACAATTGACAAGAGCTGGCAGAAAGGTTCCTTCAGTTTATTTAGTGCAAAGGGACTATTTAATAGAAAATTATTACACTACTATAAAAGTGTAGTTCATTTATATTCTACCCTAGTTTGAGATTCATTTACATCCAGATATACAGAGCAAGTACCACCTGAACACCTGCAGCATTATAGTATATTTTCTAAYCTGGGAGCTCCAAACTGACTCTCTGTGGTGTCAATCACCACAGCATTTCCACTTGAAAATCAAAGAGTACTCAGGATCCTAAGCAGGTCACTGAATAGCAACTTCAATCTTAAATTGAGTATTTAAATTGATCCAGTCATAAGCATGTCACTCAATTACAAGGACTTTTAAAGTTCTTCAACAATTCTTTAACAATTTAGTTAATGTTAGCATAATTGCATCCCTGCATTAATGCTTTTAAGTAGAAAATTGCAGAAAGGGAAAGAAGGAGGCCAGTTTTTCTGTCATGGAACACCAACACACTGAAAGCTGGCACAATCTGAAATACAACAGTAATYACACAAATACAAGMTTTGTGTGCAAACCCACACWTTCCTATCAGGGGTACATTTAGGAGATGCATCTTGAGCAATGAGGAAGGTAATGACGTCCTGGGGGACTTCCCGTGACTCCCGCCCACAGAACACTCCCCCGATCACACACAAGCAGCTTCAATCTCTGTCATACAACTCCCACAAACAAACAGCCTCAACTGTTTCCAGCTGAGCAGCTTGTGCYTCAGATTCCAGCTTTTATCACGACACCCGTTAGCCGGTAAGCGTGAAGCACACACCCTGAACCTGTGCGATTTGAACCCAGGGACTCTAGAAGCTCTGTGAAGCTGTAAAGAGCAAGGCTCACGCCTGAGGGCTCTGCTTCTCCAAGGCAGCCCCAGATCCTCGGGCTCCCAGCACCGATCTTGAACCAAACCACCCCGGTCCGTTCCACCACGGAGATTTACCCACACGGCACCTGTGCCCAGCTGGCTGTCCCTCACAAGCACCTGTGCTCGCTCTCTCCCCCCTCAAGGGACCTGTGCCCAGCTGGCCGTCCCTCACAGCATTTGTGCTCACCCGCGCCCCCCTCACGGCACCTGTGCCCAGCTGGCCRTTCCTCKCGRCACCTGTGCCCAGCTGGCCATTCCTCTCGGCACCTGTGCTCACCTGTGCTCACCCGCGCCCCCCTCAKKGSRYCTGTGCCCAGCTGGCCGTCCCTCACAGCACTTGTGCCCGCTCTCGCCCGCCTCAAGGCACCTGTGCCCAGCTGGCCATTCCTCGAGGCATCTGCGCTCGCCCGCGCCCCCCTCACGGCACCTGTGTCCGCTCGCGCGCCCCTCACGACGCCTGTGCCCTCGCGCCCCTCTCCGGCACCTGTGCCCGCCCGAGCGCCCATCGCGGGACCTGTGCCCAGCTGGCCACTCCTCAAGGCACCTGTGCCCATACATGCGCCCCCCGCTCACGGCACAATGCCCGCCCGCCCCTCACGGCAGTGTCAGCCCGTCCCTCACGCACCTGTGCCCGCGCGCGCCTCTCGCGGGACTGTGCTCGTGCGCCCCTCACGCACCTGTGCTCGCGCGCGCCCCTCGCGGGACTGTGCTCGTGCGCCCCTCACGCACCTGTGTCCGCCCACGCCCCCCTCACGGCACTCCCAGGCGGGACGCCGCTCGCACCAACCTCACCCCACCCCAAAATCCACGACACGAGGCGGGGTAAGTACGAGAAAAGACTGCTGCTCCTGGCGGATGGGGCTGGAAAGGGGTCTGAAGGTGAAGAGTGCCTACCTTCCGCTCCCACCCGGCACTCCTGAGCAGCGGCGGCGGTCACAGCTGCAGCCGAGGAGGGCTGTCTTCTGCCTCCCTTGCACTGTGGGGAGGCAGCTCCCTGCCCAGTTCGGCGGCAGTGTTGTGTGGAGACCACTCGGCTTCCATTACTGGAGGATGGGAAGGCTCTGCAGAASGATCTAGATGGGCTGGATCAATGAGCCGAAGTCAACGGGATGAGATTCAACAAGTGCCACACACTGTCCCCAGCAGCCCCCTTTTAGTGCTACAGGCTGGGGACAGTGTGGGTGGAAAGCGGCCCAGAGGAAAAGGCCCTGGAGGTGCTGGTTGACAGTAGGTGACCGTGAGCCCAGGCATGACCAGGTGGCCAAGAATGCCAATGGCACCTGACCTGTGTCAGTAATGGTGTGGCCAGTAGGACCAGGGCAATGACTGTCCCCCTGTGCTGAGCAGTGCTGAGGCCACACCTCGAGTGCTGTGTCCAGTTCCAACCCCCTGAGTTCAGGAAGGACACTGAGGTGCTGGAACAAGACCAGAGAGGGGAATGGAGCACAAGTCCTAGGAAAAGCAGCTGAGGGATCTGGGGGTGTGTAGCCTGGAGAAAAGGAGGCCCGGGGGACCTTTCTGCTCTCTGACCTTATGGCTCTCTGAGAACTCCCTGAAGAGGTTCCAGCCAGGTGGGGGTCAGGCTCTGCTCACAGGGAACAAGGCAAATGATGAGAGGACATAGCCTTAAGCTGTGACAGAGGTTCAGGTTGGGTATTCGAAAGAAATTCCTCCCAGAAAGGGTGATTACATTGGAATGGACTTCACAGAGAGGTGGTGGAGTCACTGGCCCTGAAGATCTTTAAGGAAAGACTGGATGTGACACTTCGTGCCATGGTTGAGTTGAMAAGGTAATGTTAGGTCATAGGTTGGACTCAAYAATCTCAGAGSTCTTTTCCAACTTACTTAATACTGTGATTCYCTGGACATCACTGGGGAGTTAGTTCACCCCACAGCTGCCTCTGAAAAGCTGAACCCTCAAGAGGGTGGTGAGGGGTTGCTCTGGAATGCCCCATGATTGCTGGGCTGGGGTAAGRCTCTCAGGGTGTACCAGTAGCATCTGTGAAGGCATGCGTGTTTCAGAATTCCTGGGGACTTGCCAGCAAACTTCAGGGCYCTGCATTGGCTGGGGCATGAGGGCTGTGTGGGGTAGCTCTGGGTGGAAGAGCCTGGATGACCTGACATAAAAGAGCATGAGGCTCTTGAGCAGAGCCCCAGCAGTGTGTGTGAAAACGTGCTCACTTTCCCCCTCTCTCCTGGCACATATAGCAAATATTTCAAAGTTATCTCCAACAGTGAAAAAAMCATGTATTTACTGCCACTCCTCCTCACTAAATCCCAGGCCACTTGTAAGAAGTTTGGAGTGAGGATGAATGCTTAAGCAGGTGGTCAGAGGTCTCCCAAAGAAGAGTAATGCTCGCCCAGGGTGTTTACATCCTCCTATGAACTAGAATAGTCTCTTTCATGCCAAACCACAAGCTGCTGGTTGAAACCTGAACTGAACTTCCTTGATGATCAGAGGAGCCTGGCTCACTTTCAGCACAGCCAGTTTTTATTTTCACACCCCTCCAAACTTGCTGGRAAAAGAACCAAATGTATAAGCACACAGTGAACTCCTATTCTTGAGACATTGCTGCCCCAATCTCAAGCAGCATGTGTCAGAATAAGCTAAAAAAAGGTTGTTTTCTCTCAAAAGATTTCCCAATTTGGCTTTTTTTTGARGCTTATGTGGTCTCTGCTGTTCATATAAACTCTACAGTTTTGACCATCTACATTTAGGTAAATCATGGTTAACTCATAGAGGCTTATGTCTCAGAAAGATTTGTCTCTTTCATGGAACCCAGTTTCTTCCCTTTCATACAAGGCAAATGTTGCTTCAAAGCACACACAGGCTGCACATTCCCCAGATCACTGTGTAGAGATGTGCTTGTCTGGGCTTTTCACCCACTGATATTGGTGACGTGTCTACATGCATGCTGCCTACCAGATTAATTCCAGGACTCCTCAGTGTATTTTGTACAGCCTGAGCCCAGTCTGTAGCTTTACTTCTCTGGGCACACACACCAGTTAAATAGCACTAACTTGGGTACTTTTACATGTCACACCTTCAGTTCCATGCAGATAGATGTCTGCTCTTTATGTCCCAGTGGAGGTTTTAATGGACRGCCATCCAGCAATGACTAACTCATGCAAGAAATGGCTCTAAATACTCCCGTGYATTTGCGAGTAAATATAATGTGCTACAAAGCTTAGAGTAGTATGCTGGAAAATAGTCCAACCAGATGGAAAAACATCCCATCAAATACTGCAAGAAGCCCAGTTACTTACAATGCATCTCTTCACTGTGCACATTAGGGAAGATTTTCTGCCCTCTTAGATGCTGAATAAATCTAAGCACTGCTGCAGGTATGCCAGCAGGTTAAAAATAATCAGAATTATCACGTGTCCTTGACTATTTTGGGGGATTTCTCAGAAAGTTAAAGAATTCTGCTTAGGGCTCCCTGTAGCTTCTTTTAGGACTTCTGGTAGCCAAAATATATCTTTTACTCAAAACTCCAGTACCTTTGGCCCTATAAATAGSAACAAATCAAAACTGTGATCTTTTGGCAAAAGACAGTGAGAAAGACAGGAAAGTAGATGGTTTTCCAGTAGGTTAGCTCCATTCTGTTTCCTTAAGGCATGTAAAGCTTTGGTAATGAAAGGGGTGAGGGGATTCAGGCAAGACTGGAGGAATTTCAGGAGAGCCATGAGGTAGCTGTAGAAATACTGGAAAGGGTAGCGTGAAGAAGAAAAGAAGTGAAGTCGTCAGACACAGGTTCACATTCTATTTCAGGTCCTGTGCTCTCTCTTCCTAGAGGGTTTTATTCCAGTCTCTCCCTTGTATCTAAACCAYAACAGTGAAAGAAAAAGATTTTTCCAGTTAAAAAAATGCGAACAAACAGAAAAATATTCATTGTGCTAATGATACAATAACTTGCAGTGAGAGGTGACATGATGTAGAGTTATTTTTTGCAAATATTCTAGACAGCATTTATATTAGTGCCAACTTAAAAGTGTCTGCTGACATTGATGCTTGAGCTATGTATGTTAAAAGGAATAATCAGTCATGATAGGACTGAAATTGGCTATACCATGTTTGAAGGTTGTATTTACATAAATTCTGGGCATTTTATAAGAGTTTAAAATGCTGTTTATTGTCATTTCAGTGGGTCATTCRACTGAGCATTAGTAGAGCCTATGACCAGCAATTATTCACCTAAAACCTGCTTGTATCAGCTACATAYGTATGGTAAGTAGTGTAAATATATATAAATTATGTACATATAAACTGAAATAATATTCTAGATGTAATTAGATAATTACTATAAACCATTCTGAACCGTAACTTTACTATGATACACAATCATGAGATACGTTTGAGCTATATAAACCTGCCCGGGGAACACCAAGGCTGAGCAGTTGGCTGAGTAAAGTCGAGGTTAACTGCATTCCCATGGCTCTAAAATCTAATTAAGTAAACTTGCTGGAGCCTTTGAAGATGGAAGTGTTGTGYTCTCTTCCCCACTTCAAAAATATATCATTGTAGAATCTGGCAAGCAAAGCACAAAATTTAAACAATTCACTYGTGTGATCACTTCTTAAGTCAGATGGTCAGGTAAACTGACATCTCAGTACTGTTACCAATTTGTTCTTCATAACTGAAACAACTTCTCAACTGCTTTATGTCATGTTCCCTTGTGTCTGAAAAATCTGTTAACTTACATTTCAATTTGTTAGCTTTTAGCAGCTTGCTCTTCAAAAATTCCATTCTTCTGAAATTTCTTGGCTTCCTTTCTAMAGCCTCCAGTTATAAATATGGAATTGTGACCATTTCAATGTCAAACATGTTTGACCTCTTAAACATCTTAGATTGTAGCTACTGAATCTACAGTAATACTGAAGGTTATTGAGGCCAGGAATAGGTAAGAACGGCTACAAAAACACTCGCTTGAAGATTTTAATAGTTACTTTCTGAGCTCCATAAGCAGAAAGCCTTCTTACAATGCACTTAGAAACACAGGGGACAATGAAGAAGGGGTGAGGGTAACAGAAATAAAACCTGTGG
>NW_026623452.1:927618-1020126 GCF_030028575.1 Malurus melanocephalus
GAAGTGTAGTCCTATCTAGAGCTCTTGTAAGCAGCTGTTCTTCAGGCTAAGCAGAAGTGAGAAGGGAAATGGGTATTGTCTGCCAAGAGCTTACATGCACTCCTCTGGAGTATAATATACTTCTACTATGAATAATTTTAAATTTAAAATAACAAAACAAAAACCCTGGATTCATTCTTCTATATACACTTTGTACTAATGAAGCTGGGAGAGCTGCTCAGTAATAATATCTGACAAGAAAAGCTGTTTCCAAATATGGATCAAGTCCAACAGAAAACAAAAATTTTACTTGTGACTACAGGCTGTGAAGGGGAAATTACTTATCACAGTGAGGTGCTAAAATTAATTCTTCATAATTGCAACAATTTCTCATCAAGTTGTAACAAAAAGTTAGTATTTGGGAAACTTGTTTTATCTTAAGGTTTTGAAGCCATTTGAGATATTGAACATTATGAAAACAAGGAAACCCAATATCTGGACACTTCATGCAGACTGCTTTTTACTCACCTTGAGGATTTCAAATAATGGACCCTTAAGGCTTGGTCCAAGTCTGTGTGATTTATTTTCCTAAAATTGCTGAGATCTGCTATCATGGCTTCCGCTTGGGATAGARATGCTGGGAATGAGGGTGAATGATGACTATCTGAAGGACATAAAAASTGGATCTTATTTTAACTATCATTTCATTTTCACTCCCAGGGATGGAAAATAGCTTAGGCAGGCTTGTCTTTGTTGGTTCATGTGTCATTATTCACATCGTAAAYGGCAAGATTTGGAGAAGCAATGCTAGGGTTGAAAATACCTCATGTAGAGACTTCTTAGTGGTCAGAATGGGGAGGCAACAGAAAGATGCAAATGACTGTGCCAGTATGTGGCAATGGCATGTCCTTCTGGGAACAGACTAAGAGAAAATACCTTAGTAATGCATGCAGTATTCATCTGCCTCCACCCTTGTAATTTTCTCAGTTGACAGTGTTCTACAASTTTGTAAGATGGCTCAGTCAACTGCTTCTTGACATTTCTTTGGTTTGGCTTCTCCTTTCCTGTAATTTTCTATGTCAAGTGTTCTTTAACTGTGTTTAAAATTGGCAGCAGTGAGCAGGCTTTTGGCATGGCCACAATTGCTTTCAAACAATGATMGCAGTCTTCTCACCTCTAGGGACAGGAGAGCAGGCGAGAGTTGTAGAATTTTCCTCCCTGTGAAGTACTTTGTTTTCATGCTCAGGGGTGAGGAGTGSTGACTTGTCCCTGTGCAGGGAAGGCTGCCACACAAGGATTCTGCCTGCTGACCTTTAGATCCAGGAGTGGTACCCTAATCACCTGCAAGTGGGAAAATGTAGGGACTGCTGCTGTGGATTACTCAAAAGTTGTGTTATGTCAGAGTAAGCATTGTGTGGGAATTGCGGGCTCATGTTGTTGACAGCAGAGGGATATGGCTGGGAGGAGTGAGCACTGGGATGTTATCCAACTCCTTTGCAGTTGCTAGAGCCAGCTTGCCTTGAACATCTGTACTCAGGATTGCCTGCAGAAAGAGAAATGATGTTCCACTTTATTCCAGCAAACTACCTGATTAAGGTTTGGCTCTCCAATTCATTTTATTTTCTCTGTCTCAAATTTGTGTGAACATGAAAAGAGAGTGAAATAGTGGCAGCTGTACCCTTCAGAGGAACCAGGTGAGCCAGACATCTTGCAAAATATATCAGACAAAAGAAATGCRTATGATCTCTGCATTTCGTTTGCTGTTTCTTGTGGAAAGACTGTACATTGATGTGTAGCAATTCTGTTTTTACCTTTTGTTTTCTGAAATACCCATTCTAACAACAAAATGTGTGACTCAGGAAGTCCTTTTAAAGTCACTGTGATTAGGTCAATGTGATGTTTAATATGATTAGAGATTGTAAAATTGGATAGTGAGTGTTTGCTGAATAACTGCCATAAGATGCTTGACAGTGGTCCAAGGTGATGGAATTTTTGGGTGTTAGATCCACTGTACTTTAAAAAGAGCAACGTTTCAAGACACTGGAACTCCTGATTAATTTTTCAGCAAACCACAGTGATGTCTTCCTTTACTTGAATATCYTCTCTGTGGTGGGGGAAGTAATTAGTAGAAAGCATAAGTTTCTGCATGAAATTACCAGTGAAGTTAATAATTTTCATTAAAATAATGTCTTTTAGTTGTTGATGTTATTGAATTTTGATAATTGAAGCAATTAAACCTYAATCATTAGGTCTTTTCTAATTGTCACTAAGAGTAGGCTAAGGGTCTTTGAAATTTTTCTTAATGTACAAGTTTGATCTTTCACAAGGAACAGATGAGCTGTTTAATGTTTAACTAAAAATTACTGAGTTAATTTCTTGCATATTTTCTCCATGTTTTGGCCTATGGAAGGGCTGTTCATTATTTCWGAATATTTTGGCTCCGGTCCATCTGCAAGACCTCATTTTTCTTTTGAAATTTGTAGTCTTCACAAGCTTGGCATCTGCAATATCRCAAACAATGAATTACTGTGGCTGGAAGTCTCTGGAATGAAAAACCCTCCTCTGTAGGAACATAATTATTTTTTACAGAATTGGGATTTGTTCTGAGGAAACACAAATGACAAAAAAAAAAAAAGTTTTCAAAGATAACACATTTTTCATCTTTTTTTTCCCACTCTCCAAATGAACTGAAGTCCTGATGCTGAGGACTTGCTCTTTAAATAAATGGGATCTTTCTCTCCTCTCTTGGCAACAGCAAGAGTATTCTTGTRCTGTATGACAAGGCTAGCTGGTGCTATATTTGTCTTGTAGCTGTACACACATTTGCAAGAGGTTGTTTAATAAGAGAAAGGCAAAGAGCCAATACAGTTTAAAGAAAGTTTATTCTACCACAGCCTGAACTTTCTGGGTTGGCTTAAAGACAAGGCTACATTCTTCTGGAGGATCAGGGAATATCATTACTGATATGAAATGAAAAGTTTCCTGAGTTGTCCCTGGAAAGATCAGGGCTTTGTGGAGAAGGAGGGGGGCRTGGGGGTGTGACACAACGGACATTTTTAAAATGGAGTTCAATAGATGTTTGGGTGCTTCAGCAGAAGAGGAAAGAGAAAGACAAGAGGGTGGGGAAGAAGATATTAATAATTCTGGCAGTAGTGYTGTCCAGGAAGAGCTGGATTTGGTACAAATGTACCTTACCTGTTTGCTTGAACAATATATGAAAGTGAAATTCACTCTGACAGTGTACCTGACATGCTGGCTGTTGCTGAAACTCTGCAAGGTAAGAAATTTTAATWCAAAGCTGTGATATTTTTTGTTAATTTTCTGTGTGCTTAAAATACAAATTGATCCAAGCCTCTGCTGAAGCATTTCAGAATTCATTGCAATGTACTGGGCAGTTTCCTTCCTGGTTTATTAGTAGAGGGAGCACTGTAAATATTGACATTGTCCCCACAAACAGGTGATCTAACAAGGGAGAACTTGCAGGGGCTACCAATGGAGTGCTATRCAAAGCAATACATTGGTAATTGTATACTGTTACATAATTGCAAGGCATTCAAGATTATTTCAGATTAATTTCTAGGTGAAATTTCTTGTCATGTTCTTCATTGATTTACATCTCTTGTGTTGGATGAGCACTGCAATGTACTTTAATTCTGAAAATGTGAAACTTACTAAAGTAAAGACTTGGATGAGGGTTTGAAAGATTTTAGTCAAATATAATGGAGTTTTTGAGGTTGTGGTAGAACTTGTTTTATTTGATCTGGCCACATCGATAAAAAATACTTTTGCCTAATGTGTTGTTGGATAGAGAAACAACAAGACAATGGACCAAATGTAAATGCTACAGTTCATTCCATTTCACTCCTTGCAGAAAGCTACTGCAATTTCACATCCAAGCAAAGAAACATTGAATCCTACAAAAGTGATACAATTTAAGCTTTTAGGTTTAAGCAGAGAAGCACTGAGGCATTTGAGCTTCAAATGCTGGTGGTAACAATGGTGTAACAAGGCTCTATTATAAAATGTGTAATAGGTCTTTCTTTGTCTCTCTATTCCTTCATYCAAATCTTACTGTTGTAGGCATTTAGTTGATGGGCAGATCACCATATAGGTCAAAACAAATGGCAAGGCAATATTTACTGACTGTTTTTTCTTCAGAAGTGTGTGACAGAGGAGGTCCATGATGGTRATGGGGTGGAGACCACAGGAGTGGGATCAGGTGGTGCCTCAGTAGCAGCAAGCCCTCTCTTCCATGTGCATAGCAGCTTTGGGGCAGTAGCTACATCGGKTTTTTTTTACAGCCTAGCTATGCAAGACTACAACATAAAAATGTAAACTGAACAGTACTAGCAGGTTTTTGTGCTGGATTGCTAGATAGTTTTGTTTCCATATATATTTAATATTTGTAATGTCTTTGTTCTTGTCTGTGTGTAACATTTATCCTGTGGTGCCAATTGCTTGCATTAGGGGGCAGATAGAGACCCTCATATGGCTTTCTCTCRTAATTTTTCTGCTTGCTTACTGCAGGGATCTTTTGTGAGGCTGACTCAAAAGGGGTAGGAATTCACGCAGTGATGGGGGTGGAGTAAACAACCCTAGGGCAGATTGTCAGAGCTGATTTGTGAGGCAGAGTSCTAGTCAATACACACTTCCTGATAGTTTTGAGGAGGGCTGATTCATGGTGGGGAAGGTTGCATCTTGTCTGGTGGCTGAT
Organism: Malurus melanocephalus; assembly: GCF_030028575.1. Classification (NCBI taxonomy): domain Eukaryota; kingdom Metazoa; phylum Chordata; class Aves; order Passeriformes; family Maluridae; genus Malurus; species Malurus melanocephalus. Next base: position 932,312 of record NW_026623452.1, read on the forward strand.
TGGTTTGATTGGTTTTCTCGTGGTTTGACCTATTTGCAGCCATTGAATTTGTAGGTTTTAAGAGCCATACCTGTATTACAGATTGAGGCAGAACCAGTGGGTAACTACAAATCCAGTAGTTAGTCTGGGTGTGTGCAACAACTTCAGTACCTGGGACTCATTGCCTGTGCATAGATTTTTTTGTAGATTAATTGTGAAGTGTGTGCAAAATGTTGAATGGTCTGCACTCAATGGTCTTGTGTGCATGTTACCTTGTGGGATAAATGGTTCCATTTCTTCATGGATAGTTTCTTAAATGACAGGATGATTTTTTAAAATACATAAGGTAGAAGAGATGTTTCAGTGATTTTATGTGCTTCCATATAGTATTATATTTGCACAGTGCATATAATTTTTTCAAGTTGGTAGGATACAATTCATGCTATGATAAAGTAGAGTGAGGAGAGGTAATGTAGCTTCTGTTAAAATCACAAATTTCTTCAAAAAGSTTTCTGAGAAACTTGCAATGCCCCAGTTAAGCCAAGAGGATAACCCAATCTSTAGTTTATTAATGCTTCTTTCTTGTTGAGCTTTCTTAAAGACCGTTCAGATTTGAGACCCCACTTTCTTATTTCCTGACACTCTTCCATGACTTAAATCTCTTCCAAGTCCGAATCCATTCAAAARRTGCGATTTTTTTTTCTCCTTCCCCCTCACAAGAACAAAAGCAGCAYAGTRTTGCTTTTTCTCAGGTTCTGCAATTTGGCAGAAGTGAGCAATCCTGCTGTAGTGGGAGAGGAGGGAAGGCCAGTAGCACTGAAATGGTACTGCTGTGTTACAGAGGCTCTCTTTGTAACAGGTTGTGTACATCCCTTATACATCCAAATGTTTCCAATTCTTGGCTACAGAGAGGGCCCCAGGTGCTCATGACTTGGAAAATATSAGGACTCCCTGTAGCACCTTATCAATACAACCCCAGCAGGAATTATGTGTCCTTTGTGTAAGGGGTGTGAAATRAGCTGTGTAGCTCACCCTTYTACAAACTAACACAAACAGAATGARGAGAGACTGTGTTTAGCAGGTGAGAAACCAATTTGAGTGTWCTCTCATAMCRTTTGACATGAAGTTTAGTTACAAAATAACCAAATTCCACCCATGTGTAATGGGAAYACATGCAAGAAGCCTGACAGRGTTCAAGAAGCATCYTTGCCATCTGGGAAATTTCCCRCTCATGTTTCCRTGAGGGAGGCTTTCRTTTTCAGGGGTCACCACAACTAGTGGGGAATAGGGAAGAGACTTCAAATCTTTCTAAGTGCCACCAAGGTTATGCTTTCAAACAGTACTTCTTTTTAAGCCCCATTAACAAATAYCAGGCAGCTGAAAAGAAAGGGTGGTTAGACCCTCATTTATAGATGCTTCTTAMAAATTATGCTTTTTGTTTCTGTACWAAGATGCAAATGGYTAAATATTACACCTYGTCTGCAGATGGAGCTTTTCTTCCATRTATTCTTCCATATATTCTTCAATATGTTCTTCCATTTATTACCCAAGTTATTGTTCTCAAGCTGTTTATGAAATTGTGAGTTTCTCCTCTGGGGCTAACAGTTTTCACACAGGGTAGCCCTTACTTGTAATGAAGCCCTCTGGATCTGTAATATTGATATGCAAACCTTGTGAAGGCAGGYCTGCTGCCAGACCTCACACTTGAACAGTGCTCCCCTGACATTTTTATTGCAYGTGTTGCTATTTCATACATGTGGACTTTGATTATTTTGTAACCAAGCTGCATGAGAGTACACACAGATCAGTGTCTGGTCTCTCACCTGCTAAACATCATCTCTCTTCATTCTGTTAGTGTTAGCTCTTCCTATCAGAAATAATCTCTTTATTTTCCAGTTTGTGGTTGCATACCTGTATTTTGTCTAAGGGTAGTTGCTCACAAAGAAGGAAACAGTTTYATGAATGGAAAAGCTGTAGAAATAAATTACTAAATTAGAGCAGTCTCCTGAGAGCAGTTCCTTTTTTAATCTATAAGAATGATTTATATTGATTTACCAAGCTGATTTCTCTCTWGCTTATATAAATCAGATTTCAGAAACACTTTGAAATAAAAGGTACCCACAAAGATGGACATCATGTTCCACACTGATTTCAGGTTACACTAACTTTTCAAAACACAAAATAGGTAATATGTTAAGCTTGCGAGGAAGAGAATGAAAAATTTTAAAAGATCCTAAAAATAAAAGCAGGTTTTAATTCAGATTTAACATAACTTTAGTTGAATTGATTCTCTGTTTCAATACTTTACAATACTTCAGTAATATTCAGTAACTCTGAATATCAAAACCGGCTGGCTAATGCATGTGATTTCCCTGTTACTTACTATACCTTAAGCGTTTTCTGTCAGGTCATCTGGTATTTTTTTAATTCTAAATTCTATATATAAGATCTATACATCTATATAAAAAGGCAAAATAATGGTGAGAGATCTGTAATCCAATTTCTTTTCTGTGTACATGTTTTTGAGTCCTAGGTTCTACAGAGCTTCCAACTGCTCTCGCTATGAACTTCTCCATGCTATGTAAACCTACCAGAATGGATCCCAAATGAAACATTAAATCACTGCCCTGTGGTTGATTTAGGGCACAAGGGCTTAATTCTTAGCTATTCAATAGATTTATCACTCTATCTTCATTATCTTGCTGTCCTTGGCTCAGTTCATTGYCTGTAAAGGGGATAGGAAATTTGTTTGATTCACATTTCTCAGTTTATTTTGATTTTTACTTCTGGTCATAAACATTGTAGGGCTGGACTATCTTCCTGTAAATATGTGGCAATGGTAAAGGCAGCCTGTGCAASACTATGGGATGAAYCCCTTCCAAGGGGAAAGAGAAGYCTGGCTTTCTTGTACTATGAATTAWTTTTTTAGCCAKTAGCCTCTGTGATCACAAAGAAATGTAAGGGCACTACCTGCCTTCTTTTGCTATCCTTTTGAGGAAGAAAAGGCTGCAGAGAGGCAATTTTTAGCCCTTTCTTAGTTGCTGACTTCTAAAATCTTCAGTGAATGTGTGGCYACTAGTGTTTTCCATTCCAGCAGGTTGGAAGCTCTAAGACATAGGTTGTTTCTCCAGGAGAGGAATGTCTCTGGTTCCAAAAGACAGCCCCTAAGAAAATGGTCTAGTGAAGGGAGAAAAGACTTTCAGATGTATCTTCTTGTAATGATTTTATTGTGGTTGGATGCAATTGTTGCCTGCCAAACATGCTGCTACTCTGGTTTTAACACTCTCCATGTACTCTGCTGAGAASATTTAAATACTTTAAGTTTTAAGCATAAGAACGTTGGGCCTGGAAAACAAAATTTGAGGTTTCTATGTCTTTTTGAGTTTGTTTTCAACGTGACTTGCTATGGTTGCAGAAAGATTTTGACAGAGGAAGAAGCTGGACCTTGATACAGAGTGTGGGACTGGGTTTTAACTAGTGGACCATCCTTCCTGCCCTGTCCTGGTAGGTCACACATGGATCAAAAATTCTGCAAGGGGAACTGGCCAAATGTCTTCACAGCTATTTTCCAGCTACCTTAAATGTTTGTTGGAAATTACAAGGCTTTGGTTGTGGTGGGTTTTTTTTTGTTTGTTTTTTGTTGGTTTTTTTTGTTTGTTTTTGGTTTGGGTTTTTTTTTGTTTGTTCTTTGTTCATTTTTATTTGTTTGTTTTGTTTTTGTTATTTGGTATGCTTACATGGTCTTGCTGCATCTCTAACTCCTTCCTAATAACTTCTGAACACTGGCCAATCTCAGCAAAATTTGAGTGATGTAGAAGTTAACAGAGTCCACAGAAGTAGGTAGTCAGGGAGTGGAAACAGACTTAGCTAATGCTCCTCCTGAGGAAAAGGCTCCTGCATAAAACTATCCCTCACTAAAAATCAGAAATATTGTAAAATGTTTCCATTTCCACACTGGAGAACCTAGAGCAGTAGGAAAGAGGACTCTGTTGGGTCAGCTGCTTGCAGATATACATGCTTTCTCAGTGAAGTGTTTTTTGTTTGGCTGTTAATGGAACTCCACTGAAGCCTACTGTTTGACTTTGCTTCAGTCCTCAGAGTAAAAGCCAAGAAGGGGTTTTAAGAAGTGCARCTTGAGACAACTAAAGAGGGATGTTTTTCAGGAAGCTTTAAACATTCCCTTCCCCCTCCCTTTGGAGCACTGGCTTTTTAAGCAGTCAGCCAGAATACTCAATCTCCTTTCACTCATTTGGTCAAAACTGCCAATATTTTATTTAGRGTCAGGGTCCAAGGGTAAACAGTCTGATTAGATACACTTAACTCCTAAAACATCATTAGCTGTTCTGTGGAGTTTATTATGTTTAGGAGTAACATTTCTGAATCTGTTTTTCTTTAATTTATGCTCCAATTTTCTGGATTCCTTTGGGCTAGAAATATTTAAATGGTCTGTTTTATACTGGAATAGTACTTGCAGTGCTGGGTAGAACTGAGTGTTGTAGAGACAAAGCAATGAAAATGAAAAACATCAGAGGGAGAACTGGAGTGTATTGAACCTGACAGTGAGCTTGGTTCAGATTGGTCTCATTCTGGGCAAAGATTCAGTTTTTTWATGGGCAGTATAAACCATTCAGCATGTGCTGGGGACTTTGACTTCCTCTTATCCCCACTGCAAAAAGCCAGGAATTGAATTTTTTTCCAGTATCTTTAGTATTCATTAAGCCATCTCCTGGATCTAGCTCTCAGCTATAAGCAGTGTGTTCAGAGTGCAGGCTGTGAAAGATTGATGCGCAGAACAATTCTGAAACATTCTTTATAAACYTGGGGAATGATTGTTGGAAAAGCCAGCCACATCCCCTTTTTTACAACCTCATTCTCTTAAAATTATCACGCCTTCACTTACATGGGAGAATGTGTGTTCAATAGCTACTTTTCAGTGGAACAGCCTTTCTCAGCTACCAGTTCTCACAAAACATTTCTCAATCAAAGCTCTATTATTTTCTTTATGCTGTTAATTTAAGCCCAGATCCTGTAACAAATCCTGCAGGCTTCTGCAGCACTGCAGCTCATGAGTCAGGGCAGAACTTTCTTACTGAATTGTGACTTGATGATCAGCTTAAAAAAATTTGACTGAAATCCCACACGACTAGCAGAGTACACAGGGTGGATTAGCAACCTCTAAGCAGATGACTGAGAACAAATCACTTCTTATGCACATTGGAATATTTGATGCTCTTCCTAGAAAGTTTCTCATTATTACAGAAATCTAAGAAGGTGGTGTATTTTTTCTCTCCTGATGTTTTCTGTTGGAAGAAAAGCAGAACTAGTGTTGGAAAGAAATAAAACTTCTCACTTGATGCTTCAAGTGTGGTGCTCTGAATGTGATTATTCACAAATTTGRATGAAAATTGGCAAATAAGGAAGAACTTATGCTGTTAAAAGCCTTTAATAAGATGTTGCTAGAAAGCACAATGCATAAATACCCACAAGAATACTTGGGCAGGGCACAGTTAGCTAGATCACTCTACCATTCAGGTGAAAGTTTAGTAAAATTTGCCTTTCCACATAACAACAAAATATTCTGTTTACACACTTTAGTTTGATTTTTTTTTGTAATCTTCCATTTGCCCTGAGGAAGAGTGTGTACAAGTGTAAAAAGGCTATTCTTTGTAGAGCCATCAAGCTTCTATCATACCAACCCCAATTTCTGTAAAAGTGATGTAGAATAATATGGATAATTAAAAACAAACAAACAAGAAGCAAGCAACTTTTAACCCTTTGCATTGAATTCTAAGRCATATACTGCATTTTTCCTTAAGTCAAAGGCAGGTTTTGCTCTCTAACTCCTAGCTTTGTGTTTGGATGAAATCAGTGAATTTATTTGTAAATTACAGAAAATAGTATCATTTTGATTATGGTCATTTTAAGTGGATTGTCCTTTAGATTCTAGCAAAAGAAAATGCCAGGATAAACCTTGGGAACTCACTTTTTCTGTCTTTATGCAATAGATGAGATTGCAGTGTTGGGGTTAAAGAGCTTCCAGTTAATAGAGGAATCCAGATAGAATTATTTAACATAGTATAGCTGCAAGCTCTGAGCACAGACCTAAGTTTACAGGCAAATTTTCAAGAATTGTCCCTCCAGGTTTATCACACAAAAATCTCTGATCCACACTCTACCAGCAGGTCCTGCTTCTGCCAGAGGGGCAGTGCCACAGGATGTGGAGCCACCACCCTGAACCACAGGGTTTAGCAGCCAGATGTGGTAACATAACCTGAACTTAGCACTGTTGTTTTCTTTAGCCATTCCAGCAGACTTTCTGTGTTAATATAAGTGAGGCCCACTAAGGCAGACGAGGTCAATATAACATCCACATATATTGTACAGGTGTTATGAAKCTATCCCTTGGACAGCATCTGGAAAAGCTGGATAGTAAGCTGTGTTGCAAAGTATTTACTAAAACCTCATATGCTGATTAACAACATACTCTGGAGGCACATATGAAACAGGAAATTAACAGGGTAAAAGATACAGCTTTATTTATAGCTCCTGTATTCTCTACCTTTTYCTGGTAATTATATTTTATATTATTCCCCAGAAAGCAGTATCAATGCCCTATATTAAATTATATGGGAAATAATGTAATAGTCTTTCTTATACTTTGTGTGTTCCTTCAGAGATAAACTGAAAAGAAATGGGGGGAGAAAACCTTGTATCTGGAAAACATTTTGTGAATGTTTCTGTGCTGCCAAAGCAGACAGATAGCTTTCATGCTCAGACACAAAGTTATGGGGTGGGGCAGGCAGAAGGGATTAATGCTGTTTCCATATGAATACGTAGGGATTTTTTTTGGTATTATTTGCTATAATCCTATTAGCACAATGGACAAGCCTAGTACAGTTTGGTAGCCAGTCTCTCCCTGCTGAAAGAGAGACCGGGCCCTTAAGGTGTGGTGAGAAGCGCGTGGGAGATAATCTAGAATGTGGAAAAAATACTAATGTTAATGCTCAGGAGGCAATAACTTTAATAATGTTGCCAGTTAAAGTTTTCAAATTGCCATTTTTTCCCTTGAAGTCCCAGCTCCTGGAGGCATGTGACCACACAAGGGTCTGATTTGAAAAAAAAAAAATCAAACAAGTTTTCAGGTGCTATAACTGCAGAGGAAAACTGAAATACCAATTGCTGTGGGAAGTTCTTAAACAATGAGTCTTTCATCCTTGGATTTGTCAATCATCTTTCAAGTGTTTTAGAGCTTGGATCAGCTTGTAAAAGATGCTGATTATAATAGCTGCTGGATTGACTTTTTCCTTTGCTTAGTCCAAATAAAAATTCTAAATGCATGAGTATAGCAGTATTCATCAGAAGAGTGCAGGCTTTCATTTCACTTCCCACATAAACAGCCAGCCAAGATGCCCAGCAGAGAGTGAGTGCAGGGGGATTGACATCAGCAAAATGCAATGGAAGCAGGGGAAAAGCCTCTAAAAAGAGAGAGAGAGACAGAAATGTTGGGGGGGGGGGGGGGAGGAGGGAAAAAAGAAAAGGAGAAAAATATTTTGCATTTTACCTGTAGAAGTAGGCAAAGGCTTCCAGAGCAAATTCACACACAAGATATCCTGGGAACTGTAGTGGACATGAATGATGGAAGGTTTCCCATTGTCCAGCAGAACAGTGTTTGCCTCYCTCCTAAGAACACAGCTGCCTGTTGAACTGTGAGGGTGACAACACGGGGCGGGGGGGACACTWATTTTTTAAAAAAGGGATCTCAGTGTGATCTCATGGAATTTCCAATCTTACTGAAACCAGGGCTCTGCATGTATCTTTGTTTCCATGGATGYGTGCTCTTTTTCATCCTGTTTACTTCCGAGTACCTGTCAGTCCTAGGTGACTGTCACCCTCAGTTCCACTGTCCTGTGTTCAGAAGTCCTGTGCAGATAATGTTTATTTGCCTTGAGGACCATTAACATGGATCCCAAGGGGAACAGCAGCCTGACTGGAGCCAGTGTTGGTCCAAACCCTGATCTCTGGCAACACTGGATTCATGTCCATCCCACAACACCATCTTCCCACATGTGCTCTAACCAACTGTACACTTCCAATGCAGTAGAGTTCATCCTTTCCAGACTGAGAAACGTGCACTATCCTGTGCGAGCACACTGAAGATTTGGGCTCACTCCTGCTCCTGTTCAAGGCTTCAAGCTTCCAACAGGGCCTTTGATAAACTGCTTCATCTCTGTAACAGTTCTTTATCTTAAGGGAAGACTCTCTTATTCTCACCAGGAAATATTCAGCTCTTTGAGAGAAASGATGTGCCTGTGTACTTTGCACAGCAAGTCTCCCATTAGGACAGCAACCTGTAGCTAACACTGCATTACAAAGAGCAGGTGGAAGGGGAAATGGCTTACTCATTAGCAGTAGAGAGGAAGTTAAATTTGATTGATATCTGCAATTTGTAAGCTAAAAACYATCCAAAATTAGTGGAACATTTCAGTTTCCAGATTTATTTTAGAGTTGTGTAACAAAAGAATGGTAGGACATTGCTGGGAAGCTTTCGCAGCTGTTTTTGGCTTTTAAGTAACTCTTTTGGTCATGCTCATGCCTTGAGCAGKTCCAACCTCTAACTACTTGTTTATTAGTCCATTTCTTCTACCCACACACTTGTAGCAACACAACGCTAAGCGGGTTGCACAAGTCAAGGAATAAACATGTCTGAAAAACTAATTTCTCTCTCACTCGCCGCAGTAAATTTTCACTTCCATGGAAGTGCCACATTTCAGAGCACAGTCTCACAAGCAGCGCAGAGACTGGTGTGGATAGTGGTCAGCTGGAACTTCCGTAYACAGTCATTGCCTCAACAGCATGGAACCATACCATGTTCTCATTCACTGTCAGAAAGTCTTTCCAAGAAAACCAAACATACCTAGACAAAGTCAGGACCTATGYTGTAAAATATGCACCAGCTATGAAAAGATTCAGGGACTACTCTGTTAATTTATCAGAGACGTCATTGTTTCAGTAGATTAAAGGAGAAACCCCAGTGCCTCCGAGTTGTTTGCATGTTTTGTTTGATCCTGCTATCGCTTTGCTCTTCCCCTGAGCGGCATCAGGAGTGAATTATCATCAGAAGAAAAAGACAAGSTTAGAGACAGGACCTATTTTTACTTGCCAGTTCTGCAGGTTAAGTACAGAACCCAAGAAGTGGCTATGCAATGGCTTATAGAAATAGAAGTGTGCAGATTCAAAAATGTATTTCTCAGGAATCTGATAACTTCATTTGTTTTCAAATATGTGATTCTTGATGATGTGAAACAGTTTAGAAGATATTAGTAGTGGTTTTTTCTTTCTTTCTTTTCCTTATCAAAATATCGAAGTGAGGTTTCTGAAGCTGTTTTTTAAAGTGGTTTACTATTGAAACTACAAAAATAGTAATTTTTCACAGAAAATAGGGAGTTACATAAAAAGAAAGAAGCTGATAGAACAAGCTAAAAATTMGCATGGAGAAAAGTAGATAGTGTGGAAGTCTATTTTAGAACAAATTTCAGGAAACTTCGTTGTTGAGGGATAAACTAATTTTCCTTTAAATTGAATTCTATTTATTTGAACAGTTATAGCTTCAGTAGTTACAYGTAGTTACAGATGGTTCACTCTCCCTTCTTCTCGTCTTTATGAACCCCTTGGCCGTTTATCCTAAAGCTCCCCAGTGCCTGTTCTAAGAGAGAGGTTTTAAGTGAGTTTTTTAATCTAAAAATGGAGGCTGAAACCGAGGGAAAGGACCTCCCTGAGAAAAACATGCACTTCTCCAGGGAAACTTGGAGAAGTGAAGCACTTGCTTCTAGGACGATTCAAAGCTGCCATAACCTTGGTGTACAGCAAAGGGATATCTATATCTATATACCTCAGACTAATAAATAAAGACATATAATGGAATCTGTGACCCTAGGTTTGGATTTACCGCCACTGACAGGACCATGATCAATTTTCCAAGTTCTTTTATTATATTATTTCATGTCTTTCTTTAAAAATAAAAAACAAGTTTTTGTTTAGCCTTGGAAAATTTTAAAGAATTTTAACGTTATCATTACTTAAATAAGTTTTGTGGGATGGAGAGGTTTTACTCACTGTGAGTGAAGAATTATGCATAGACTGTAGTGTTACTGTAGCTGAGGATTGTCATTCTCATCTTAAAGATAATAGTTTCTGTGAAATTGATGAGATRGGAGAGGTCCATACAGGAAAGAAACCTAGGAAAATGTGTATAAAGACTGGGGTTTGGGATGWCTGTGTAGAATGGAACATCAATTGTTCTTTTATAAGGCATCATTATTGGAAATGGGCAAAATGTCTTAAGGCAGAATGCTCACCTTGAAAGTTTTATTTTACTTTTTTTCTTTCCAACGCAAAGTTCAAGCCAAGTTCACTAAAGTTTGTGAACCCTTCAGCAACAGTTGTCTAAGTTATAAGCAAGCCTGAAATTGTATGTGGTTTGGGTGCAAATCAGGATGGGTTTGATCCCAAGCCACTTGAAAYACAGCACTTTTGGCCACATGTAGCTCTGTATTTCAGCCTTCTTTRCAGCCCAGACCTAGACTTACCCAGAGGGGAGCTCTGGCTGAAAGCCCTGTGAATGGTGCCCACAGTGCTTTTCACTTGTTTTTCACAGAAATGGTGAACACTGTGTACTTATCCTGGTTGGATGGCTTGGAGGATCATTATTGACATCCTTATGCCTAAACTTCAGAGTTGAAGCAGCAACATGTGTATCTCACCCAGTTTTCCACAGGGAGTTTTCTTCAGAACAGATTCACTCCTAGAGCTAYTCCTGGTGGAAGCCAAAATAATTCCAAAGGGTTCTCTTCCTAGGCATTACTAGGAATTTTTCAAAAAATAATGTGTAAAGAATTTTTGGCATGTAGAAGTAGATTGCTTCAGATAGGTCTAAAAGATTTTTCAGTTCTGTTCTGTGTATTGCAAGGTCTGGGGAAAATTTCTTGCAGAAGCTGCAAGTTGCTTCCTGCAGCTCTCAGGGATTTTTTTTTTTGTGCTAGCAGTCACAATATGGATACCTTCCATGATGGTTGGGTCAAACCTTTGGTAATCCAGAATGAGCAAATRGTGATCCTGTCCATATTACAGACTTTAACCTCTGTGGAGTTGAACAGCTACATAAGATGCTATTAATAAGTATTTATACAGTAATTAATTGTTATAAATGCTGAGAAGCCTTTTACAAAAGCTATTGTGAAATGAATATATTTTGCTGCCAAGTAGTAATGTATTAATTTGTGACATTRGTATCCTTTCCTCTTTGTTACACTGAGTTGAACAACCTTGAAACTCCAGCTAAACAAATCTCCAATCTTTCTGAATTTGTATGGAATGACTAAGCTTTGGCTGAGAGTTTTCTGACATGGTAATGTCTGTTCATGTCTTTTCCTGGCTTTCTTTCTTTGTCAAGGGCAAACTCATGAATAAGATGACTGGGAATAATTGCTTGCAACAAGGAGTCAGTACACAGCTCTTATGGCAAGGGTTTAAAGAGTTGCCATTTAATCACTTCTTTCAGAGCCAGCTCTTCTTAGACAATTCTTGGAATATGCTCTGTATGTAAGCTACTAAACCCTGGRGCCCAAGTGAGGCAAGAGAGAGTTTTTGGCTTTTCTAGAGAGAACTGGATACTTCCCYAGTCACCTGTACACATTTGTCACTGCCTGCTCCCTTAGATATTGCATCCATTGTCACTTGAGCAGTGGCTAAGAGAAATGTATGTCCAGCCCTTTCTAGAGGCAGATGCTGTAATTACTCAYCTGTGAACATTTTTCAAGTGACACAAGCCTGAGAGTTTTTACCTTTATGTAACAAACATTCAGAAGTTTTCCTTTTATGGTCTCTAGCTCTATTATAACTGACAATAATAGAGGAAAACTTTGGATATGGAGTAAATGTTTAGAATTAAAGTTGCACAGTTTAGTAATCTTTCAGTTTGCTGTTAAACTATCTAAATGCTGTCTTGATATATGCACTTTGAAACTGTTTTGTTCCATAGTCCACAGTGAAATCTAGCATTCAACATAAATTGATATTGTTAAGTGCCATTTTTAATGTATTTTGATATAGGTCAACTTCTACTACCTCTTTCCACTCCCAAAAATTACTTGTGTTAAAACCCAAATAGACCTAAGATTGTGATTTTACAGGAGAATAGGTTATATATGCATATACATAGTACAAGGTAGAATTTACGACGATACAGTTTCTTCACCAATCCATGTTCACCTTTGCTTGCTATCTCAGTCTGTGTTTCTCTTTCCAGACCAGTATCAGCTTCCAGTCCTTGAATGCCTGCCTCCCCTGCCTACCTGGGTGTTGATTATCATAAAGAATTTTCTTTTTCCAAGTTCTTTTCAGACACAAATAYTTCTATATGGGGTGTGGATTATACAAATTCTAGTGTCAGATTCCAGACTTCTAAAAGCARAGTTCTCAGCAGAAATGTTATATTTTGCTGGACTTAATTACATCCAAGACAGTGTTAGTTCATTCTTACAAGATAAACAGATTTTTTTTTCTTGGAGAATGTCTTGCACCATGTACTGTCAAGCACTTTAAGCTGATCTGCTAAACAATAAAGAGTTCAGGACTTACTCATGATCTGATACTAGAATTTTCTAACCCTCATAAGTTAGGCAGTTACATCTCACTTTTATCACTACAGAGTGAGAGCATGGTTGGCCATTTTTATAAAGTTAGCCTCAGAGAGCTTCCAAAAAATTCTTCTGAATCCCCAACCAGACTGAGTTTTTCATATGGTAGCACCGCATCACATGATTGCCATTTTAGAGGGTGTGTGATCTTTAAGGGAAATGCTGAAAATATTAAAGCATACATACTAACTGGGCTACTGGTAGGCAGGAATTCTGCTCCCATCTTTTCTTCCCAATGTGTGTAGATAAAGTTTCCTCTCCTCCCTCTTATACTGAGCTGCTGTCTAAGTAACTGGTTAGGTTAAGTTAGGTTTTCCTCTTCTGTTTTAACTGTTAGCTTTTCCCTTTCTTCATTTAACCCACCCACCCAGAAAGAGTCCTGAATACATAAAAAGCTTTTGCAGAGTGCTGTGAAGCATGTCTGCTGATGAAGCACATACAATGTAATTATGGRTAGCATGATGCAGCATCATGAAGTGCCTTTGTTTACAACTTCTGTATTAGGAGAGTATAATGAACGGATTCACTGAGGAAATGCAAAAGCAGATGCCTTTGGCTGGCTCCTGTTGTTTTCTTTTTGGCAAAGACAGAGGGAGGAATCTACTCTGGGACAGCCCCACTGAAGTCGGATGAGTTACACCAGGCAGAAACTGGAACTTTTTTATTTTCTTCTTCTTCCTTTTATTTTTTTTTCCATTTTAAATTTTTTGTTTGTTTGTTTGTTTTAAAGAATACAGTTTCCAGGTCTCTTTTTCCTGACTGTCACAATTTCTCTTTCCACAGAAAGCCTATGCGAAAASACTGTCAGCTTCTAAAAAGGTAGGATATCCTTTTAGTCACTAATAGCTAATTTCTTCAGCTGTGTAAGTTCTACATATATCTACCAATGGATGTAATAATAAAATTAATATCTAACTATTTATATTTTTAAAAATACTAAAAAGCTAACATCTTTGTTACTGAATGGGACAGTAAGAACAGATTATGCTGTGAGAGGGATGGAGTGCTTAACACACAGCTGTGCTGCTTCAGGTGTATGAGATGTGCTGGCTTAGGTCAGCATATAGTATCACCTTGAAATTTGTACTCATACCTGGTACTGAGGTGTAACAYTGGGCAGAGCTTCTGAGGGCAGATGTTTGTGAAAGCACCACTTTTTGCATGTCTGTGAAATCTTTAGGGAAGATAAACCTGTGGCAACTCATAGTACCATGCATATTTGCAAGTGAAAATCTTTAAAACAAGTTTATTAGGGTAAACCTCGAACTGCACAGTGTAATAACAAAAGTTAGTAGGACTGCTTCTGCTTTCTGCTTGCTTGTACAGTGACCATGCTTCTGGGGTTTTTTCTTCTACTGAGGGGGGCCTGAATGGTGCCTCTGATATAAAACCTGCCATTTACAATTTGCCTTTTGCTGAGGCCTCTTTTGTGTTCACACAAGGCAGCTGGCAGAGTGCTGACCTCCCCAGAGCAGAGCTTGCCAGCACTGGCTAATCAATATTCAGTAGAGTCGGCTGCTCATTGTGAACCCATTGATTATCTCTGGAAGGTTACTCCCCCTGTGTGTCACTTTTCAGTCTTTTGCATTTACCTCCCCTCCACCCCCCATTCCAGGCTCTCAAGAGGACAGAGTGCTGGACGGAAATGAGGTTTCTTTTCAGGATCTGAATAGGTTGTTGYCAGACTTGAAAACAGTCTTTCAAAAGAAGGTGATTTCCTCACTGCCAGAGTTTTGTTTATACCAGGTTTGTACTATTAATTTCTGGGATACTTTTAATGATTTCCAGCTGTGGCACTTGAGGCGTTAGTTGTATTTGACTCAGGCAGGTTTCAATGAGCATTAGTCTCCTGTGACCAAATTAAAAACCCCGCATCTTTTGCACAGCTGTAGGTGACCTATCTGACCTCTTGCATGGAAGGGGAGAGCCATGATTTCATATTCCATGCTATTCAAAAGTAAATGAACAGGGAGACTCATGGAAATGTAAAAACATGGCACAAACCCCTGTTTGCTGGTGTGCTCTGCTCAGAGCATACGCAATTCCTCTTTTCTAACACAAGAGAAGAGGCCAGTGAGATTTGTGTGTACCTGCCACATTACCCTAAAGTGAATTTGATAAAAATCATAACAAAGTCTCTCCTTTTAAATATGAATTGTCCTCTTAAGGCTGTATTCAGTCATTAATGCAGCAGTAGAGAAGTGTGAAATAAATATGCAAGTGTAAACACTTGMATTTATTAGGACCAGATATATAGACTGATAGAAAATAATTTTTGAGTTATTTTTATTTTATTCTGTTACTTTGTTTATAAATGTAACATTAACAATCACAGCAGAGATTACGGGTCAAGGTCAGAGGTCTCACAGGAGGGGAGTGGATGGGTGGAGCTAAGAGACAGATGGGTAGAAGAAAGGCATTTGGCACAGAATAATTGTATTCCTATCTCCATGACACTACTTAGTTCAGATCACTGCCCTTTCCAAAGAGCAGAAACTGCACTGTGTTGTAAATGGTCTACAYTAGCAGAAGAATTGAGTTGCAGTTGATGGGTAGTAATTCAGTGTCCAACTTCCTGTTTGCAATAAGGAGATTGAAAGCCAATAGCTCCCAAGCTTTATCCTGCTTGTATCTTCTCATCTTGGATTTAAGGCACCACTAAATCCAAGCAAGATGCTTCTGCCTGAGTAGGAGTAGAGTGAGCAATKCGAGTCAAAGCACAGTGGAATTTATTGAGTCAGTGAAGGTGAGCACCTTTTCTTCTCCCACCCTCAGCACTGAAGGAGGAGCTGTTGCTGCATGGAGAGCAGACCTGCTCTCTGCTTCTGGCTTTATACTAAATGCTGCTGTAGAGGATGGCAGTATTCACTGCTGATGGAACAATACCTAGGCCATGTCTGGTCAGCACCTTGCATTAGTGCGTCTTGGTTTATCTCACAGTGTGGTCTGTGGTTTGKCAGGTGTTGTTGATTTAGCCCATGTCTCCAAGGGCTTGTTCAGCAGCCAGCACTGTGACCATTGCCAGCAATCTGGTCCTGTCCACTAATAGATACAAGACAGATGATGAGAGAGATGTGAAGAATGGCAAGCTGGCATYAACTGGGGCTTGTTTAGCCAAGGGAGTTTCCTGTCAGCTCCCCATCTTCCTGAACATGGCATGTGACACAATGGACCTGCCTGACTGCCAAAGAAAGTTTGTTTAAGTGTAGATAAGGGCTTAAAKTGGAAGTGAGCAGGGGAGAGAAACTTCCTCAGGTGACAGAGGAAGCTATTCCTGACACAGGAGAAGAGTGACTCCACATGATTCTGTTTTTGTCAGGAAGTACTTTCTTTTTGGTGTTGTCAGCTCTCTGACATCAGTTAGTATTTTGTCTGTTGTCTATGTTGCTGCTAAGGAGAAGATCCCTGAGACTGTTTTGTAGTGAGTGTGGAACCAGTGACATTTACATCCAGTTTGTCTTTCAGCTGTCTTTAACACACCTGAGACATACTTAAAGGATGAGGTGAAGGTAATTTTATGCCACAGTTAGAATTATCAGTGTATTACAAAGAATCTTAACAGGGAGCCTACAGTTCCCATTCCTCTACTTAGCAGAACCTTGCTGTCCCATTTACATTTACATTTCCCTGTAGCAATCACTGCAGTGCTAGAGGGAAATACTGAATGGAATGTGTTTCTAGCTATGTGGAGCTATATGGAGCTRTATGGAGCAAAGTAAATCAACTCCCATCAATCACCAGCAAATCTATCTGATGTAGCAGGAATAACTGTCCTTTGTATCTCCTTTCCACTTGTGTTTTAGCATGTAGTGAGTGTTTGGGGAACAAGAGTTCTCTTGGGGCTGCAGTGACAGCCTGTGGGTTCAAGAGCTGTCATGGTTTGACATTGGCCAAACACCAGGTACCTACGATAACCGCTCACTTGCTCTCCCCTGCCGCAGCTGGGCAGAGGAGAGAAAAACAATTTGACAAAGGGGTCATGAGTTGAGATAAGGACTAGGAGGCAAAAAAAGCTCAATTTAGAAGTGCAAAATAAATTTATTACTAACAAAATCACAGGARCATAATGGGTAGTAAAACAAGCCCTTAAAGACATCTTTTTCCCCCAACCCCTCCCTCCTTCCCACTGACAGTGCAGAGAGACAGTGCACGGGGGTTTTGGTCAGTTYGYCACCAAGATCTTCTGCTGCTCAGGCAGAGGAGTCCTTCACCTGCTGTGCCATGGGGTTCCTCCCACGGGAGACACTTCTCCATGAACTTTTCCAGCATGGTTCCAATCTCACAAGCAGAAGTCCTCTCAAAACTGCTGCAATATGCGTTCGCCCCATGGGCAGACAGTCGTCCCAAAACTGCTGCAGCATGGGGCACTCATCCACGGGGTACAGTCCTCCAAGGACAAGCTGTATTTTGTGCTCTGTGGATTCTAAGAGCAACTGTAGGTCAGTGGCTGTCTGCAGACTTCAGACTGTTGTAGTGTGGATTTGAACAAGTGATTCTATTAATACTGGAGATAGCTACAGCCCCTGGACTTGTATGGGCCTCATTTTATCGTAGAAGCCCATAGAAAAACCTAAATATATTACTGGTTGTGTGAACTGTTTCTGCAAAAGTCAGCATTTCCCATCATAAATGAAATATATTTCTAGTAGATAGAGATGAGCTCTTGTTCTGCATTACCAGACACTCTTTGATTTAATATTAGTAAAAAGGCCMACTAAAAAATCTGGCTTGTGTCTTTGTAACCTGAATTATGACAACAAAGGAGATCTTTTTGCCTTCTGTGTTGGAGTTGTGCCAAGTATTTTTTCCTGAGCTGATTGAAGTGTAATGTTGGTTATTCTCTGTTTGCTGTCAGTGCAAGCTCTGCAAACAAAGATAGAATCTGGGTTCATTYGTCTGCAATTAAAACTTGCTTTCATTCTGGTACTTCAAAGGCTGTTGTAGGAAGAGTACAGTGGTGGTATGTGCTACTCAGTTCACAGCAGGTGGAATTGTTGCRTGCAATGATTATGCTTCCCAGGTATTTGCTCTACAATCAAGAGAGYGAGTTTGTTTCATTGGTCAAATTTAATTTTAACATGCATTGGTATGTAATAAATGCACCTTTATGATAACTTGATTTAACTTTCAATATAAAACAGCATTTAGAAGATGACATGTCATTTGCAAAGAAGTAAAAGAGAATGATAAAAAAAAGCATTTGTTGCTTCTCAACTTTTTATGWTAAAGAACAAAACCCAAAAGATTATGTTGTACTGATTCTCTATAAATTATGTGCTTTCCTTAAAGGTCAGAGAAATACATAGTATGTACAGAGTTAGGACAGCATTATATTTTCCTTTATATATGCTTGTACTTCTTTGTATAGAATGGGGTTTTTTTTTGTATAGAACTTATCACCATGGTGTCTGAGGGCCTTCTCCATGCATTCAGTCTTCCAGTATCTTTTTGTGATGTAGCAAAAGGAAAGTGAGAGGTGAATACGGTGAATTATTTGCTCAAGGTCATTCAGCAAGTCTAAGAGCAAAGAACTGAATAGAGTGTTAGATAACCTAACACTCATATATTTTCTCTCCTTTATTTTAGGAATGAATGGGTCCCAAAGATTGAAAGAAATCCACAATTTTACTTCCTACAGCTATTTTCAGTGTAGTTTGACTCACACCCAGGCTTTTCCTTGGCATCCTTTCGAAGCAGTAGGTAAAAGGCAGATGTGTTCAACAGTAAGACCCTGTTCACAGCATGACATTTGAGCTTGCMTCACTGTAGCCTCCTTTTTGTTATTACTGTTTTTGTGCAGTGTCCTCTTTGCGTGCCTGGTGCAGARCCATCACTTTCTATAGAAACTGGCTTGTAAACTGCTGAGCTTGTGGCCAGTGAGGACAAGGGGTTTGCCTGAGGGCAACACAGAGCTCCTTCCTTCACACATTGCTGCTCTGGCTTCCTTCAGTCATTTGTGACCTGCTCCCYCTTGTTGCCTGTTATGCAAACAGGATCTCCTGTTCAGGCTGACCCCGRCCCAGAAGCTCCTCCTGGTTCAGAATGGGAACATAGTGCATTTCAATATCGCCACTTCACACCAGTGTTGATGTGTCTGCACCATATGGGGTGCTCGGAAGGGTGCTTTCTTCCTGGTAGATGCCTGCTTCTGGTGGCAGTTTTGCTCACTCTCTAGAGTTTGTAGCAAGAGTGTGGAGGTGCAAATTGTTCTTCTTTCCATTGCAGTGTCCCTCAATGGGAGCAAAGTGCATGGYTTAAAGATCACTCATTCCCTCAGTGCTGTGCTAACCTGGGAGACCAAAGTATTTTTTTCTCATTGCTTGAATTCACTTCTTGTCTCTTCCAGGTGACAAAGTAGTCAAGCTGAAGTACCTGATGGCAGCACAACTTCCCCAGCGATCAAAAGATCGCTGGGGAAGTTGTGCTGCCATCAGGTACTTCAGCTGATCCAGTACAATTTCAAATCAGAATTTGTCTGCTAGTTTCAGATTTASGTGGCAAGTCAGGATGCTGAGGAGTGTGACTACACTGTAGGTGGATCTTAAGTTTGGTAGGATTTTCTTTTCCCATGTGGGGTTGGAATACTTTTTATCAAAATCTGCATCCCTGGAGAGTATGGATGTGTTTCTGTTCTTATGTGCATGGAAACTTAACCTCTGCTGTCWTCATATTTATTAAAAGAATGGGTTATTGGGAGTCCTGACTATCCCAAAATGAGCAGTGGGAGAATGCAATTGTACTCAGTATGAGAGTTAACACCCCAATTCCTGAAATGACAAAGGACCATTTTTACAGTCCTGAAAAACTTAAAGAATCACTTTTTTAGGAAATTTTTAGCTTAATTCCTAAGGAAATGATGCAGCTCAGAGGTCTATGTCTGTTTGTCTTGCTTCATGTACCTTTTGTAAGTACTGACAGTTTTTAACCAAATTTAAAAGAGAGGTTGAAGAGTTTCAAAGCTTCCTGCAAGTTTTGCAAGCATTGTCAGTTAAGTGATCAAGGAATATTCAAAGTAGTCCTCTTACCAAGGGAACTCTCTCCAAATGTGTGGTTTTATTAAAAAGCCCCAAATGGTCAGTCAGCATTTATGGGTAAGGACAGAGCTAATGTAATGAGAAAGAGTGTATTAAGGGGCAAAAATCTGTAGAAAACCAGGCTTCATCAGTTCTGTCTCTTGGGGAGCAAGCTGTTGTTTAGCAGAGCACAGAGATGCTGCAAAGATGTGAAACCTCAGTTACAGTTTAGCTTTTGTCTTTTAGTAGCAGAGTGCAATGTGTAGAGACTCTTTCAACATTTGGACAGTGGAGCTGAACAAAACCAAGACCATTATATGCAATATCTGTCAAGACTTGTGAATGGGCTGTGTTAGCTTGCCAAATGCAAATGAGGATTATCCATTCATTTAGTCCAAGACAGAAAATATAACTTCTTTGGTTCAATTATTTTACTGTGTCAAATAAACAAGGAAGAAAGGACTCCAACACGACAAATGGTCAACATCAGATAGCTGTAAGGGCTGTAGAAATTACACAGCTCTTATGACAAGTATTATTTTACATTMTTTGCTCATAGTCCCTACATCTTCAAAGTGATTTGTATGCTCCCCCCCACAAGTAGAGAATCTTGTAGAAGAATTGAGACCCAAGTCTCACTTATTTGCCTTCAACTTTTAAGGCAAAGATAGACTCGTCTTGGTTGGAATGTCAATTGTTCTCAAGCAGCCTGAGCTATCTGGTTTTCTCTCTGCTGTATGAGTCAAAGCACTAATGCAATTTTGACATCTCTGTCAAAGTAGAGACATTCCATTATTTCCAAATGCTGGTCTTGGGTGGGAGTGAAAGAGCTGGAAAGTGCTGGCTAGTTTCCAGCATGTGAGTCCCCAACACTTTGCAGAAGGAGGCCACAAGAAAAGGATTCAGCAGCTTCTCTGTACCTCAGCTGAGTTTGTGAGACTCACCTGAGGGGTCAAGAAGGGTCTGGGAAAAATGGATAGGTGAGAGAGGAAGCAGACATGGATTTGTGGTTGCTGATAAGGTTGACCCTCTCAGAGAATGACCTGGTGCAAAACASCTGAGCACCTCCAAAGTGGCAAGTTGGATGCCACTGTGGTGCACTCCTCTGCCACTCTCTGCTGCCCAGGGATGGCAGTCCCATTGTCCCATGGACTGAACGGTCAGACTGTACCTTCAGGCCTGCTAGGAAATATCCAGCAAGGCAGTGTGTCCAATTCAGCCCAGAAGTCAACAAACTGCTACAAAAGCAGACTCTCATCTGAGTGACCTGCCCCACAGGCCGGAACTTTGTAGGTAAAGTAGCTGTGCTTCCTTGCAAAGCCTCACATCCTCACCAGCTCCATGTTATGAGTGGTCACTCAGCACAAAACCCTCTACTACATAATACAGAGCTCACAGACCTTCAGCACCTATAGCTTCAAGCAGGTTTCATCAGTACCCTTTCACTGCAGGACTTAGAAACTTAGTTTAAAAATAAAAAATGAAATTTGCAACCTTTTCCTCACAAGAATGTTTTTTTGAAGGATAATGGACTATTTTGGTCRAAATGCTTATTCTAGAAGCCTGATTTGGAAGGACACTTGATGTGTGGTTCATCTTTTTTCCCCAGCACTGGCATGTTTCTGTCTTCCTCCAGACAAAAAATGTATTTGTTCAGTCCAAAAATGTATTTGCTTAGATATTTTTGAAGGAAATGGAGTGGGAGCAGCTTGCCCTCTACTGGCTGCCAGCATAAAGGCGTTAGAGGGAACTGCTGTAGCAGCACTGCAGGAACTTTCAGAGCTCAACTCGTGATCTGTTTAATTCTGCTGGAATATAAACTGGTTAGACCCAGATGGGTGCCGACATAAAAGCCCCTTCTTTAAAGTGACTGCCATGGGAAATGGAGTTTTTTGTCAGCAACCGGCATGAGCAGCAGAGTAAATATGCTCTGACTCGAACTTGAACCATCAGGTGTCAGCCTAGTTCTGTCTCAAGGGTTTTCAGCGCTGAGTTGTACCAGTTACCTCCTTTCTCTGCCCCACCATGAACACAAGAATGAGGGACAGTGAAGTCAACAGCACCTTCATATTCCCTTGGAAAGAAAAAATAAAGGTATAGATGGGTAAGTCAGGAGTGGCTAGTACTGCTTCCTGCATGTGGCTGTCTTTTATGAAAAGGCACAGCACACACAAGYTGTGCTCTCCTCTTGCTCCCTTGACCAGTGTCCTTCCCAGGGTTCCACTGTGCACTCAGGATTGTATACAGCTTATGCTTTCACACTCAAACCTGTTTGCTATAGCTCCTCCATCCTTGTGAACTGGTTCTTCACCCTGAATTTGTTTTGCCATGACCTTCTGTCAAAAAGAAAAGCTGTTTCCATAACCCATATATTTCATGTTTTGATGTTAATCCTCACATTCTTTACCTAAATCCAAATATGCATTGCCTTTACAATTCTAATGGAAAAATACTTATCTTGGATCTCAAATGCCTAATTGCATCTGACTAAACAAGCCTGCCTTAAAATAGACCCCAGAAAGAAAAGATCCAATTGTTTTCTTGTTAAATAGCAAATTAAAACAAAACCCTGAGGAAATGAAGGGGTGGCAGTCAATGGTGTTACAGTTGCATAGGGACTGATAGTAAGAAAAGTGGCATATATCCAGAAGAGGCCCATAGCAAAAAGGGGAAACCTGGTTCACATGGAGAGTGGAATAAGGTACTGCAGAAACTGATTTGTGTTTGCAAATTAAATTTAAGAAAAAAGTGAGTATATATTCTGTAGTTTGAAGACTATTCCTTAAATAATATGAAAGAAAGTGAAGAAGAAAGTAATCTTGATGACAAGAAACAACGCAAAACACTACTGTAATTTTTCTTTAGCTCCCTGAAGACTGCAGGTCTTTGTGTTTCAATGCATGAGCTACTGTTTGGCAAGTTTCCTGAACCACTTTGTCTATTCACTTCTTGCTAATGTGAAAGTGCCCAGACTCCCCGGAAAGGCAGCTTTGTTGGAAACCTTTCATTATCAAGGATTAGCTGTTTGGTAAACCTGGGTCCCCTTTAACAGTTTGACGGGAAGTGCCGACTAATGAAGGGCTCATTGTGGTGGTGCTGTGAGTGKGGGACTGGAGGCCATTTTATTGCTCAACTTGCAAACCAGGGTTCTTTGTGCTAAAGAGAAACTGAGTCATGCCCTTTGAGTCTGCTGAAAACATGCGGTGAAAAATATGCTTTCCTTTCTTGTGTTCTTGCCTTGTTTGTGGTCTACAGGCTTTATGTATCTGGGAATTTTGCTGATAAGTTACAGAATTAATAATGTGTGTAGATTTAAAAAGGCTTGTGTCAAAGCCTAGGTACAGCTTACATGAAACATTTCCATGTAATACCAATATGAAAAACTGAAATAATACAAACCATTAAGTGCCCTCATCACCTCATAGTTCCAAATCTGAACATACTCATCCCAGCTCTAGTCAGGTAGAAGGTGTGGCAGGCAAGTATAGGATTTCAGTCTTCACTGATAAGCTTCTATATKTGTTTTATACCTCAAGAAAGATTTATTGAGATCCTTTATGAAACTAATGGAATAGAAATCCATTCTCTGTGAAAAGTGAATGCTGAAARTCATAATCAGAATCTGTGATGTCAAACAGGATCCTTTTATCTCTACAATAAATCTTTCTCATTGAAAYTCCCACACCACTCACAACCGGAGGGTTGTCCAGTGCCTGTGAATGTAAAGGAGAAAAGAAAGACAGCCCTGTAAACCACATGGGCAGGAAAACATAGCCCTACCCACAGCCCCAACCAGGCTCCATGTGTTTGGGGAGGCGAGTGTGGAAGCACCCAGGGAACTGTTATAAGTCCAGAGTCCGCTAAACTCCACTGCTGTTGGGTGGAGGGGCCAGGTCAGTGTGAAACTGCTTTGTGTTCAGTTCGGAGAAAGCCCCAGGTACATGGCCTGGATTTTGTTCTCCCCTTTGTTAAAAGTAATCAGGCCAAGTGCAGAAAGTGTCTCTACTGATCCAAACCACAGGAGACATAAGTGGCTCCTGCCAAAGGAAGCAGCTCTGGGTGTTATTAGCTTTGTCTGTGCAAGGAGGGCAGGCAGGTAACCCARGGATGTGTGTGTGTGATTGAGGGAGTCAGAGACTGTGATCTAATGTTGATTTTTGAACTCATCTGTTCTGCATTCAAAAGCTGCAAGAACACTAACCATGCACACAAATATGTGTGGTGTGGGAGTGGCCACGAATATGGGAAGTTGCTGGGGAGTGGCCAAGAATACAGAGAGTATTGCAGCCTACAYCTCACTCTCCCAATTCCCAAGCCTGCCTGACCTTTTGGCTTCATGTGGCTCCACCCATCYGCTTGTATGGAACTGTGTGAACACATAAGGACCCTATTATTTTTACTGGTGATCCTCAGTAGTTTTTCACGGTAAGCCTTTTCTGTCTTGATGCCAAAATGGCCACATGCTATTTGTAAAGGGAGAAGATGCTACTTTTATACATTTTTGGCATAGCTAAATAAGTGGGTTCTAGAGCCCCWGTTCCCAGCACAGTTCAGGGCTTTATGGTGTTGTTGGGAGAAAAGGCATCACCAGGATATAGTACAGGAGCTGTGGCACTGATGACAGGAGCTAGTGACTGATGACAGCAGCGCAAACCAGGCTATCTGTCTTCAAAACAAAACACTGACCTGCCTCTCTTCTGGCAGTCCCTCTGTCCACCAGTAAACACATACAACACAATGCCCCATTTGTAAAATGCACCTAAGGTAAAAGATGTACTCCAACAGCCTGTTCCTTGGCTCTCATRTTGTGGAGAGTGGAGTGAAAATGTGTAGAACCATAAAATGAGAAGACAGAAAATGACTTACTGCCCCATGTGGCCCAGCCCCTCTATYTAGATTAAATGTTTGTGTGCCAAGTTTGAGCCTGTTGCTTGGTTAGCTCTCCTTGCTGTCCTGAACACTCATCTCTTCACCTTGTGTGGCCATAWTGTTTGCCTACAGACCTGGCATGCCCCTGGACAGGGTTGCTATCCTGGTTTTTGTCATTTCATTTGTTGTGGATTGAGCGTCTATGGTCTTTCTGAGACATGACCCCACAACCATCACCTATGTGGAGAATATGGGGATGGGTGGGTGAGTGACTGGAGCATGGGGCACCAAGCATGGAGCTGCCCAATTAAAGATTTCATTGGTCTCTGAAGATGAAAYATTACCAGCATGTAGCCAAAYTCAGAGAGAAGTCAGTAAGAACAAKTCTATTTCATTATWTTCATTATTATTATRTTATAGTAATTACAACTAGAGAGGCTCTTTCTGATTAACATAGAAACCTTACTTTAGAGCATTGCAAACATGCTTCTGGTCACTTTTGGAAGTCTTGGACATAAATACAGCAAGTGCTGTTSACCCACTTGTCCAAAACCTGGTGACCACATAAAGAGAGGTGCTGTGCTAAAGAGGTGTCAGCCACTCTAGTTCAGCCTCCAAAGCTCTCCAGCCTCTGGATCAGGGACATCTGTTCAGGGTTTGTTGGTACTAATTTGATCCCCCCTGGCTTAAGTCACTAGTTTACCACACACAACCACCTTCCAGAGAAATGAAATAGAAACGTGGAAGCCACCTGTGGCTTTTACCTGGCCTSTGAACAGCGCCAAGATTTTCGTGCTTGGGGGTGTCCTGCAGAACCTTCCACCAGAGGGCAGCTGTGAAAAGGAATGCTTGGGCTTGTCTGGCTCAGGATGAGACAGCAGCTAATTCGATGCTAATTATTATGGTTGTAACTTCCTCCCTAACCAGATGCAATCCCCTTCAGCCATTTCCAATGGCATTATACTTAGGGAATGCTTCCCACAATAAAAGCAAAGGCAGCGTTCTTTCCCAATTGCCCCAAGATCCATTCTCAGACGTAATCTGAGCTAGACACAGTACAATTAGTTATTTGTATTCCTGAATTAGCAAAAGGCTAATCTTTAAAAATCCTATAATGCCTCTGAACGATGTGTTTGCAATWAGTTTATCCCTGAGCTCCATTAATTGCAGATCTGGTATGCTTTCTGCAGTCTAAGATGGGAAGAGCAGAGAAGTAGCAGCTTTTTACTCAGCACTGCATCTCCTCTCTTTATGAATTGTGTGAACCCACTTTGGAGGCACTTCTAAATATMAAAAGCCTATGGTGAAAAACTGTTGAAGGATCACGTGAAAATAAGTGACCGCTGCTTCCTGGTGTAGTTGTACATGAAGAATATAGGGAACGGAGCAAAACTACTTGTACTAAGTAGTTACTTTGCCTTTCCTTGTGATGAAAGCAGAAGCTACCCAGCTACCAGACTCTGTATCCATCTGCACTATCATATCCCACACTCCCTGTGCTTTTGCTGTTACATGTTACAGATAATCACTGAAGACTGAGACAAACGATTCAGTGTTTTTCAGATGGAGACAAGTAGCAGCTCTGACCACCCCAATGACTAATCTCAGTCTAATTTTCTTTTTTTTGTATTTTTTCCCTTTTCATACTTTCTCTTTTGCAGCTTCTTTCATTTAGTTTCCCTTTTATTCATACTGTTACTTTCTCTGGGGGAAGAGATTTACTCCTCCGTCTCATGTTGAGACTGAATTCAGCTGCAGTCAGTGAGGTCTCTACTTCATTAACAGCAGTTATTTCTATGGAAATGAATTAAATTTCAGAGAAGCTGAAWTTTGATCATGCTTGCAATTGAAATATTGTTTAAAGGTTTTTCATGTCTCATGTGTTAAATGAGAAGCTATACCATTGCATTAATCTGTCACAAAGGTAGCAAAACACACTCAGTTATGACAAATTCCTCTCTCTCCAGAGATACCACTCATGTTAAACCTGAATGTTTGTTATTTCCAAAGTTTTAATGAAGACCTTGCATTGAACTGAGAGGGGATTTGTACTCCTAGAGCTGAAGACATTCTGCCACTTGCTGCCTTCTTTGCAGGTTTTGACAGGGAACTTGGCGTTTACATACCCCTGATGCTTCTTAGTTTGTGTGACTGTGTCTCATAATCAGGAAAAACATGGGAGATGGTTGGCAGGAACATTATCTCCAGATGACAATAGGTTGGAGRCAGATGGATATGGAAAGAGAGGGGGGATAGGAATGTAAAAGAAAGACCAGTTAACCTTGTAATCATGCRGAAGAAGTGAGGAATAGAGTTCCTGTCAATGATTACCAGAAAAAACTTTTTTCCTCCTACAAATCCATTGTGGTACCCAAATGAAGCCATAGCTTATGCAATGGCTCCTGCTGGCAAGCAAGCATGGGCTGTGCAATTCCCWCAGTTCTCCATGGACACAGGACTATGGAGACTAACAACCACTRATACAGTTGCTTGTTCCCTCTTCTTTGTTACCCAAACAGAGATGATAATAAACTCAAGTCTTAAGTGAGTTTTGTCCATTTCTGTGTTGAGCGAAGCATGGAACTTGTGAAAACCATTTATGTTAAGTAATTAAAAACTCTACTTGAATACACAATGTCACACAAGTCACCTTGATCTTGGGATTCTTAATGTTTGGGAGCCTCATTTTGCAACCAGAGTAATGTTCCTTTAATCCTATTTTCTATGAAYAGTTTTCAGTTAAATCAATAAAGCTTTTTTCCCCCATGAGCAGGTGGACTAGAAGAAACAGTATTGATGACTCCTTGATTTCTAAAGRTCAAATTGTTTTTTWAAAAATTTCTTYCTTTATCTCYGCACAGGAGTGCCAAGGAAGTGCTGTAAGAGCTGCTGGAGAAATAGAAGTGAGTACTTCTGAGAAACCACAGTGTCACATTGAGGTGAGWGTTGCTTCTGTTTGAGTTGGGATCRTGCTTTCATTCATGGTATAGTCAGAAGGGCTCTTTGAAGGGACTGGAACTAATCCTTGGTGCTCTAACAGTTTAAAACAAGTTATATGTTCTTTACATGGGGATACTTAAGCATCACAAAAAAATGTTCTGGAAMAAAATCTATTTCAACATGATCCAGGCCAGGTGCCAACTTTAAAAGCTGCCGACTGTCTTTAAAGAAATTTTGCAACATCATTCTTCAGTGGAAAACTAGTTTTATACCATAATTTTTCTATCAAGCTCTGACTATACCAAATACACAAATATAAGTACATACACTCCTCTTATGTATTATGATATGTTTTTAATTATGTGACAGTAGAATAAATATTATGTACAGTGTAATGAAATTTAATTTATTGATTCTTCTGAGAACAATGCAATCTAAAGGTGTTCAGCCCTTCCTAGGATTGTCTCCCACATATGTACCAAAACTGCAGCTCAAAAGCTCAATGCAGCAGTTGATTTTTTTGCATGATTATAAGGTATGGGGAATTAACTGTTGTTTGCATCTGCCAAACTATGAGATACCAGAACTGAATCCTTTTTTTCATATTAAATTGAATGGATTAAGTCAATGTCTCAAACCTTGTACCTGGAGCCTTGTTTGATGCTAGTTTTGCTAGTTCATTTAATTAATTTTCATGGAATCATGTAGATGYGTTTTATGAAGTTTCATAATGCTGCCAGAGCTCTCACACCTTTCTGTGTAATTTGTGTGCCTCCACTGCATAGGATSTAAGTGCCTTGTATTCTTTGTGCTTGCTCTTCCATTATAGCAATTCAGGGAGGYACAATTATCCTTGGGGAAAAGATGAAGGGAGGTGCAACATCTATGATTCAACTTGTCTCTGCTCTGCCTTTTCATAGAATTGTTTTACTTAAAAGCTTGTTCCAGTTCTCCCATTTTGCTTCTTCTCTGTGTCATATTTACTACATCTCTGTTCTTCCCAAAGCCACAAAGTACTTCAGTTTCCATATGTGTATCTTTCCTGCTTTGTCTAATTTGGCTTTTGTCTCTGCTGCCAAAGTGTGGTGTATAAACTGGAGCAGTTTCCAAGATATGAAGGATTCTTACAAGAACATCTTATGCATCGTTCTTCTAATTTGAAATAAATGAATTTTACAGCATACAAAATTAATGTGGTGATGCAAGCGGGACCATAAAATCTTCTGGCCAGGGAAGCTCCTTGCTGCCATTGTTTCCTTCCTTCTCAAGCCTGCCCATGGAAGAGTTCACACTCTATGTAGCTAAAACTGACTCATCTTAAAAAGCAAATTGCTCTATCTAGGGAGGAGGAGGTCAAAGGACTGTATCCGTACTTCTGTGCAGTCCTGTCAGAGAGTCTTGGTGGGGAGGCTTAAGTTGAGGAGTTCCAATTTAGAACACAACAGAAAATGAGAAAAGAAACCTACTCACTGAATTCTGCTTAGGATAAGAGGAAAGCTTGCCAGCTAATGCTGTCAGTGGTCTGCCTGCCTGCTTATGGCCTTTCCTAGCRAGAGCCAGTTCAAAGTTATTAGTATACAGTCTCTTCGAGTGAAATTTACACATACATTTTCTCTGTCAGCTTAATGCTTGTGAAGTATTCTGCTAAACTCTGGAATTTTGTGGTGCAGATGCATAAATGTATCCCCTTCCCTGTGTTCTCCTCACAAGAACAAGAGCATCAGACAACACCCAGTRCATACTTACTTACCTTTGAAACAGCAGAATGGTAAAACTGGTTTCATAAAGTTCCTGTCTGARAGAATACCATTCTTCAAACATCCTGGATTTTAAATGTTTCTGCTGCTCCCTGGGAAAATAAGTAGTAAAACAAGCTTGTGTGTATGTGAAACCAGTTACAGAAGTGAGTTGCCTACATATAAACAGTCTTAAAAGTKTGGGGCTTTTTCACATAATGAAGTAATTTCTTTTAACATGAGAGCTGATGGTCCTTTCCTGTTGCAAAGATGTAGCAAGTGTTAGGGAAGGCAAGGGCCTTACAGTTTCAGTAACTGAACAGCTTCAGCTCACTTCCTTTAACTGATCCAGAATATGCTGACTTACAAGCAAGTTCATACCTTGCAAAAGCACTTTAAATCCCTGAGTTTAAAAGGTATATTTACATTTCTGACATCTCAACAGTGGAGAAGGACAGTGTTTCTGGTGAAAGCTGCTCATCATACTTAAAACCTAAACATTTTATGAGTCCTGACCCCTGTTTGAAATTAGGGATCCTAAAAGCAAACYGGGTAATAACAGCTGAGTTCACCAGCCACTTCATAAAGATTTAAGAACCTGTCTTTAGTGGTTCTGTTTCAAAATTTTGGATTGGGCTTACAGTCTCTACAGATCCTCTCTTAACAAAATGAAATTAGTTTGTGATTCAAACCCACCATGGACATTTATGTTTACCAAAGTTAGGACTCATATGGAAACATTTAATTTATATTTAGGGCTCCCTAAGCAAGCAAATTTTCCTGGAGTAATGCAGATTATCAGTGAAACTTACAGGAAAATTCATGTGTCCTGAAATCACATCTATATCCTGATATCCCTTTCATTGATTTGCAGGAATTTGAAGGAAAGGGCTTCAGCAATAACTCAAAGAAGAGATGTGCCACATAGGCTTCTGTGGTATAGAAAAGGTTGTGGAGAAATTTAGCTTGTTTTTCATTCCTCCTTTTCCTAGTTGTTGTTCAAGTGAATGTTACCTACAAAACTGGGATCCTTGGAAACACAAATGCTATTACTTAAAATAAGGATTGCATGGAGTTAAAATGGAAGCAAACCAGTCTTCTGTGTGGTTTGAACTACTGGCAGGAGAATAAAAAGCCATACAAAGAGCTGTGCTGMAGCTGCTGACATGAAAAAGATCAGGGTATAAAACTGTGTAATACAGACCGCATTAATGTTGCCTTAATTAGAAGGTGCTTACTTGGAGATAGCATCTAAATGGATTTCCAGAAAAAGAACAAATTTATAGTGAGGAAGGAATTGTCCAAAACTAAAATTATTTACCTAAGGAAGTGGTCTTATCATTAGATGATTGGAAGTTATTTAATTTAATTACACAGAAGACACAGATGTTTTTTTCTGTGTGGATGTATGACCTCAGTCAATCAGCAAATCAGAAATCAGTTTTCCTATTTTGAACTGGAAGTATCTAGAATTCACTAAAATCTGAATGGCTTAGATCAAATATATGAAAGCCTTTATTTTCTAGCCTTCTGTAACTGAAAGCCTTTATTTTCTAGTAAACAATGATTCAGCACAATATTTGGGAGAAGAGTATGAAGTATTATTATTTTAATAGTGTTGCCAAGACATGAAGCAACATACTACTTTCCTGGAAGTGCTAGGAAGTGTGAACTAAAGTGAACTTCTATTTGTAGGAAAGTTTGTTGGAGTGAGATTTTCCTAAAAACCAGCACATAGCTCAGATGAGAAAAAAAGTAATAAAATAGTGTTAGCATCAATYTGCACTGAAGGAAAGATGGCAGATGGAAAACACAATGAAAAGGAAGTTGGCTGCTTTCCATGACACTGTACAGCTTTCAGTGTCCTGGAGCTGTGCAACTGGTTTTCTGYGCATGAAGCAGATGGGATACAACAAGCTTAATCTTGTTTTTCTTGATGTTGTGACTCACCTGAGCTTTAGTATGTGTTATTTGGAGACCATCGTTAAACATCAAGGACTGAGAGGAATGAGACACCCTGTAAGTCAGTGGACAGTCCACTGTGGTCTGATCCATAGCTGAGAGCCTGACAAAAACAGCTCTTCTAATTTGATATATTCTGCAAGCACATGGCTGTTTTCTTGGAACCTTTTTCAGTCTGTATCATGCTTYGTAGGAAAGAACAGGTTTTGTGGCRATGCAAAGGGAGCATCTGGCAGGCTATGAAACTGGTAGCTAACTCCTAATAACTCAGAAGAAAGCTTCATGTCCTGCCTTGATTTACTGCTAAATCATAGACAATCAAGCTGGCTCTCACTCCAATTACTAATGCCAGGCACACACAAACAGTATAAAGCTTGGGATGCTGTGACATCTTCCCAATTTGAAACATTTGCTTTCTTGCCTGAACTGTACTTTTTGAGACAGCATTCTCCCTTATCCTAACMTACCCTGCTTTTACTGCTGATTGGAGAGAGATTTTTTCAGGTTATTTCTGCAAGACAGACCCGGTGCAGTGGACAGGAGAAGTAATGATCAAAGCAAGCTTAGTGCTGACAGATGGGTGTGTACAAGCTTGAGCTTGCAAGTACTCAGAACTGCCTTGGTGCATAGGCAAAGGCAAGCCAAAATATTCTCGTCTGATACACACACTGGGAAAAACGTGGCCTATTACTGTAAAAATATTTTTAAACTTTCTTCATGGGATAACATGACTGAAGTTCTTTTACTCATGCCTTGAACTCTCAAAGGGATCCAAAACATTCAATATCAGTGTTTCCAAAAGTAAAATGTGACAAATCTACACAAATCTACACTTGGCTCATTTTAGAACATAGATTTTTCAGATTTTCAGGTTTTTTTTTTTTTTTTTTTTTTAAGAAGTGCTGCTATTTGGGGTATTTAGGCAGAGAGCCTCATCTTCCATTTTTTTTTACTGGTGTTGGTGTCCGAGCACTCTGGGCTGTGCAGACAAAACAGCCTGGTAAACGTGAGTTCATTTAAATGTATRATGCTCTGCATCTCTGATTTTCTCCACTGCTGAGACCATCCAGATCCAGTTTTCCTTTCTGGAGATGTAATTATTTTACTTTTATCTCACTGTCAACTTCTCACAGATCTTTCAATTTTTGTTATGGAAAGTTGCTATGAAAAGGTTTCAGAATGACAATGCAATTAGTGTAGCTACTTTGGGAAACCAAAAAAATGAAGGGAAATTAGGGAAATTAGGTTTTTAGTTTTTATTGTTTGAAACCTTTCTCTGGGTTACTCTGGAGATCTTCAAATGCAAGGACTCTGTTCTTGGAAAAGTTAAGACACTGTAAATTAAATTGTCATGCATGAGTCTCAGTGAGGATAACCAGTCAGTGAACATAGCAAGTTACTGGGCTGTTTTTTCTCCTTTCTGTGCTGAAATCCACCATTATTGCAGAACTGCTTATCTCAAAGAACAGAAATAGTTATGATATCCCTTTTCAATTGTCTCTGTTTGTTTAGACATCCTGCCATTTGGGCTCTTCTGGAYAGGTTGTTCGGGGTGTTGAGTGCAACATAGCAGTTTACATAAATTGTGTCTTACTCTGTCTTGCCATTAAAGAGTGAGCAAATAGCTGGAGTTCCATAGCACTAAGAAGAAAGAATGAGTGTTTCTGACCCTCTGAGTGTAATAATTGTCTCCTTTCAAGGTGATGAGGAAAGCTGCAGAAGCTTTCAGGTCTTGGGGGAGAGATTAAAATTTTAATAGCCAGATTTGTAGTTGTATATATCCATTAGTGAGCATTGATCTCTGGCAATTGCAAAGGCCTCGGGGAAGATTTTATCCTGCTCTTATAGTCAGTGTGACAAGCCTGGGTATTTGGYGACTTGGTATGGCACTAGACCCATGGCATATGTAAAAAATTACTGTCCAAAATACCTCAGATGCATGAATCTGAAAAAGTATCAGTGTGAATTGACATAGGTCATGAGCTCTTATAATTCCCCAAACTGTTTCTGTTCACCCAAGCTTGACAATACTTTACCAAACTGAAAATAATCTAATAWAACTTCACAATGCAGATAACTGCAAAAGCAGTGAATGCAGGCTGCAGGTCAGGAAGGTCATTTTGTCTATTGCTTTGTGTAATTAATCTCTTAATCTCTGTTAAATGAAGAGAGAAATATTGTTTCTTATGCCTGTATCACAACACTTAGTGCTTACAGGCTCAAAGCCTTGATATGCATTTGTATTTTTCACTGTAGAGTGTGGCAATATATGACAATAATACATTTCTCTCTGGCTGTACAACCTATTGTGTAGCTATTGTCTATGTATACATGATCTAATTACTTGTGCTGCAAGTGAAAGCATACTGATGTCTGTAAGTGTTAACAACACCTTGGTTGAGAATATGTTGGTTAGCAAGAACGGCATTTGTGTGTTAATCAAAGGAACAATTGTACCTAGCGAACAAGTACTTGGGGTTTTTTCTCAGTTTTGAAATAGTTCTTGATTGAAGAACTGGCCCCATCTTGAATAGCTAACCTTGTGATATCKCCCACTTGGGAAGAAAGCTCTAGACTTTCTCACTCCACACTGACCAGCTGTGGGATCTCATCAGAGAGGCAGCAGTTTGTGGCAATTTCTCTGGTGTGTGTGCACTGTCTATTCCTGGAATAGTTGCCAAAGAGCTTTTCCTACAGACAAACCTCTCCATAAGAATTCTGCTTCTGCCTCACTTAGTAAACTTTCTGGGTTAGAAATCTAAATATTATGAGCCTTTGAAACAATAGCATTGTCTTAACCAGAGTGKATCACCTAATAAAAGAATATTGGCTTATTCCCTGTCTTATTGAATCTCCCTGAAGGCTTTCTTTGATCAGTTTCAAAACAGTCTGGCCCTCAAAACAGGACAAGGACTCTGATCTGAAATCAATCTTTTAGTGGCCTTGATACTGGCTSTCTTAATTCTCAGTTTCCCATCAGACTGATACCTACTGCTGGTTTATGTCTCTTTTGTCCATGTATCTAATGGCCTGACACTGTRGTGTTAGCACTTCTGCTACACTACAGGTCACTACATCTCACCTTCTTGCAGGTACCAGCACTTCCTCTGTATCTRGGGGGATACAAAGACACAAAAATTGATTTTATGTCCAGTGGAGGGTAGATTTGGGGTGATGGCTGGGATTCTGATTTGTATGACARTAATACTTCCATTCAGGCAGAGAAGGTTTCAATGGCATTTTTGAATCTGATATAACGGTTATAACTCTGAGAATAAAAATTGTGGAACTTTGTTTCATTATGCCCTATCATTTTCATCATCTGCATGTGATAAACACCCCTCTGCCATTTGYCTGGCCGGGAGATTGTGGAGGATTGTAGGTGGAAAATCCAGTCATGCTGCTTCTGACTGGCTAACTACCATCAGGACTTCTCTTCAGGCACAGGAAAAAATCCCAAAAGCCTACTTCTACACTGCATTTAGGTCTCCATTTTCTTGACTTGTTCAGAGTGTATTTGAGGGCAGAACTGTAGTTTGGGACCTCARTACTCCTACTCTGGACTTTCTCTGAACTCAGTTCCAGCCTTCTAGGAATTCTGTTTGGAGTTCATTACACTGTCTTTATCAGGGTCAAAGGCAACTCTTGACCAGTTGCTCTTTTTAGCTGTTTTCTGCAAGGGATTTTTAAATGAACAAGGTATTTTCTAAATCTCATAGTAAGAGTTCCCCTTTGGACTAGACTATGAGGCATCTAACTCTGTGTTAACTATGCCTCTAGTTTAGAAAAGGACTTCAGAAACCTAAGTAGCTCTGAATTAACCTTGCAAGATTCATAGCAAGGCTTCTGGATCTCGCAGCCTGGGCTTACTCTTGAGTGGAGCTGTCAAACTGGAGTAAAAATAGCTTCATCTGCCTGTGTGTGGGGCCTGAGGATATGGAGACAGTAGTGACAGTCTGGTATGGTAGCACCAGCAACTCCCCATACATGCTTTGACAGAAATGAATGCTGGTGCCACTTTCCAATCAGGGTTTGATCCATGACTTTTGCTGCTAAGATTTTCTTTATGGTTTTTCTTTAGAAGCTTATAATTAAAGCCAACTCTTAAACTGTTGTAGCGTGTAGACCAATGCCTGAAAATTCTAACTTAGTAGCTGATGTCCATAAGAAATGGGTTTTTGTTGGGCARTGTTGGGCAGTGTTGGTGTCCAGAGATTTCTGGTTTAGTGGCACAAATGTTCATCCAGCTGAGAGTTGAGGCTGTGATAAAACACAGAAATATCTGTCTCAACTCCCAAAAGTCTGTTCCTTTATAAGTCCAGAATTTCTTACCTTCCATGAAGACAGAAAACTTAAATGCTTTGATTACAGGAGGGAAATTCAGAAGGATTTGAAGAGTCCTTGAACCAACATGTTAGGCTGCATTGAGAAGTATATTTTTATGATAATGGTAATCAAATGAACTGCCTAAGGGCAAATAAGCAATTRCAGTGGAGATGAAAGTGTCTGCCATGATGCTTCAGAAATCAGAATACCTGTTTGGTCACTTAAATCGTCATGTGAAGACGCTTAGTAATGGCTGCCTGCAGCATGTCCTTTATACTCAGGTCAGGGTGACAGCTTAAAGTTTTCTCTCATGGAGCTTTTGATTTCAAATTGCAGTATTTCAAAATCTGAGTGTCTGTGGATATAAATTAATGTTCCACTGAGCCATATTCAATGCCTTATTTAATATATTTAATAGAGTATGGTTATGTCTTTACTGACTGGAAAACGATGAAACCTTTAAACTTTGTATTCAAAGGGAAAGACAACATAGAGAAAAATTGTTGTTCCTTGGAGGAATCTTACAAGGATATGGTATGCTCAAAAGAGGCAAGAAAGCAGGYCCAGTCTCCATCCTCACTTTAAGCTTTGCACCATGCACACAAGACTTGTCATATTTGACCTTTGCAACCATAAATCTGGAATGACATTAGCATATTTTCCAACATTTAGTTGGTCTGGAAGCCAGCCTGACACAACCTATGTAATACCCTATGTAGAACTAAGTCAAACTAAGTGAATGGTACATGAAGTAATCAAATAATTGAAATCAGGAGAAGAAAAGCCTTTCACTGGTAGAATAGTGGAGTTTCAGTGTCACTGGTCTGTCTTTAGAGATTCCTAGTCTCAGTGTGCTGCAGGATTTAGACAGGTATTTTTGGTTCAGGCACTCCATGGWGCTGCTCTGTTGAAGGCAGTGTCACTTTAAATAGTAAGTTTTGGCTGCAGTGGCAAAACACAAAGAGCAAAAAGGATATTTTGTTCTGAGTCAGTGATTGTTTTCAGCTGCTCTTCTTTATAAAGCAGAAAAGGCATGTGGATTTAGATAGTGTATCAGTAAGAAAAACGTCAACAGTGGTTGGCCTTGGGCTCTTGAGGATTAACAGCTCTGTGCCAAAGAGAATAAATCCACATTGACCAAATGAAACCTCAGAATTATACACTAAAAAAATGATTACCACAGTTTTGCAAGTGAAGTTCATGGTGAGTGCTAAACTCCTCACTCTGAAAATGGACTTGATAGTAGTGAACTCCAGATTGTTTGCTTTTAAAGGGAGGTGATAAAACTGTGAGAGGCTAGCTAGGAAAAAAGCCAGTCTATCAGCAGTAGGCTGACACTCTGAAAAATGCAAAGCTTTGGGCATCAGAAAGCTTTTTATAGATTTACAAATCAAAGTGACTGTCAAGGACTTCATTAGATGTAGGATTAAGGGGAAAAAAGTTCTTCTAGGTGTTTGCACATGTCATAACACAGATTAAATGAGGTTGCAGGTTCTCTTGAATGCTCTTAGGTCTGTGTGTAGTCATAGTGCT
The DNA here is from genome assembly GCF_030028575.1 of Malurus melanocephalus. Classification (NCBI taxonomy): domain Eukaryota; kingdom Metazoa; phylum Chordata; class Aves; order Passeriformes; family Maluridae; genus Malurus; species Malurus melanocephalus. The sequence goes on from NW_026623452.1 coordinate 969,365, forward strand.
TGGTGGGTTTGACATGGACCAGCTGCCAGCAACTCATCCAGCCACTCTCTCTCTCTCCCTCTCCTCAACAGGGGAGAAAATACAATGAAAAAGTTCATGGGTTGAGATAAAGACACTTAACCATTAGCATTATGGGCAAAACAGGCTCAACTTTAGGCAAAATGGTGAGATATGGTGAGAAACAAAGATGAAAGTGGAAACTCCTTCCCCTCACCCCTCCTTTGCACCCCCCAAGGTTAATGTTTGCTCCTTCACTCCTTGCTTATCCACCTGTCCCCCGACTGGTGTAAAGTAATTGGTAATAGGAGATTGTGTCTGGCAGAGAGCAGCCCCTTCCCCTCACTGAGACCCCCCCAACCCTGTACCCAGGCACCTGGTCTGGCCAGTATTTTCAGGGCTGGAAAAGGGCTTGGGTAGCTCCATAATGATCTGCTAAGATGAAGAATCATAAAGGCCTGGTTGCTAGAAAGCTTACTGTATTTTTTTTTTTTTTGAGTTTTGACAAGCAGAGTCCCAATTATTGTCAATAAATTGCAGATTAAGGCAATTTGCACATCCTGTGTGGTGAATTGATCCAGGCCAAGACTGAGGGAAAGGTCCTAGCTGATTTACAGAAGGAAAACACCCTTATTTCCAGCCCATGAACAGGTAAAGCATGGACGAATATGGTGAAGATGGGCAGTTGAGCTTTAACCAACAGAAAGGGGAGTCAAGTCCTTTGGACAATGGCCTACTTTGTTATGTTGTTTGTAAATGACATTTCTGTGGAAATCAGAAATACTTGTAAATAAAAATCAGGCCGCAAAAATCTGCCTTTCAACATGCATAGATTGTTTCTTATTAAAAATCCCTTAATTCTTATGTGAATAAAGCTTTATTTTCCTTTTCATTTGTGAAAAATGAATGCCAAGGTACCACAGAGCTGGACTTTTCTCAGTGGGCATTTCCTTCAGGTCAGAGTTTGATGTCAGGGCTTGGGCAAAGAATGTTTCATCTGAACCTTGTGGGCACAGCTTCTTGAGTCAATACCAGGAAAGGCATGCAGGAAATAGAAGTGTGCCTGYCATTTCTTGGAAGAGCAGGCTTTAAGAGAGTGACAGTAATTTCAGAATAAATCATAAAAAGTAGCTTCCTTCAAAATAATTTAAACTTAGAAATTAACAAATCAAAGCTTTGAAAAAATCATTTTCAAAGCCCCGTTTTCCTCCAAAGAGATTTTTTTGACAACAAATATTGGATATTTAGTTGTTTTAAGTATTTTAAAAATTTCTATTAGGAATTTTCCTTCCATAATTTGGRCCAAAAGTTTACTTAAAAAGATTGYTGTATGTCTAAAATATTGACATATACTTGTATTTTAGAGCTGAATTTAGGGTAAAACATAATTTTTGTCTATGAAATTATAGTAGTTGACAGGACCAACTTCATTGAGGCAGTGTTGTCATTTGGCARATCAAATCACAGATGATATTGCATTTATGCTTTGTSTTGCAATTTAGAAATTATTGGCCTGGTTTCTAACAAGTTAGGCGTGCCCTTCTGTGTGAYGGTGTGTTCTTAACTCATGCAGTTCCCACAATGGCAGAAAAAMTGTGTGCGTGGTCAATTATGTCTTCCCGCTGTAAAGTATTAAATTTTTGCATGAACATCTGATTTGCATGTATAACAGCAATATTCCTGCACGCAATGGACTAGGCAGAAAAATGGCTGCTGGGTGCTACCGAGGGGTTTGCAGCACAGCAAACCCAAAGCAAATGGGGCTGTGCTTACTGGGGATGATGGCACAGAGATCGTGAACTGCACAGGGCAAGTCAAAGAGMAAATTCAATGTCAGAGTTGGTGTTAGTCGTGGGTGGGCGCTGGGGCATCAGCCAYGCTGGAGGACTGTGTGCCCCTCCCACCTTGCTGTACTGGGGGCACTGCACATCTTTCTCTTTGCTGTGCCTGCAGCGTGGAGCATCAGAAACTACTCTGGAACAACTCCCTAAAACACTTCTTCCTGGTGGAAAGATTTTGATCGTTCACATACAAGCCATAGCTAGATTAGAAAATAAGTGAAAGCTTGCAGTATCAGACTGTGTCTGACAGTTGCTGTACTGCAGAATGATCTCCCTCTGAGAACTTGCCTGAACTCTGTAGTTGTCTTAATTCTAAGTGCACTTTGAGAAGACAGTGTATAACTCAGTCCTGGCCACTAAAATGTTGATAGATTCTTTGCTACGTGACATAGGTTGCATCTCTTGCTGCTGAATGTTACTGAAGTACAAGTAAACTTTAAGGGACTTTAATGTTCAGTGAGAAAAAAGACAGAAGTGAAATTACATTTACTTTTCTGCACTTCAAAAGACTTGTTCTGCAATTTTTTCTTACCTTTAAAGATAGCAACTAGAAAGCTCCCAGTGTGGGAGCCTTTGCTTTTAAATGCTGCAGCAAGCATAACACTCACTGGGTGAACTTGGAGTTGGCAAAAGCAAGAGCTGGGGGGGATGTACGGGAACATGTGCTGTCCTTTGTAGTTCCAGTTCTTTTAGAAGCACTCACAAATAGCTTTAGTTTCTTTAGCAAATACAATGGCATCATTCTGGGCATGCCTAGTGGAAGTGTTCTGGGGCTAGTAAACTGTGAACAAACCTGTTTGCATTGCTGCACTGTACAGCGCAGCACAGATAAGCCCTAATTGTTATGCAACTCCTTAGCATAAGCTCCTGGCATGGCTCATATGCTTCCCTTGTACTAAGACTGTCCAAAATAGCAACAAGAAAGCATGTAACTAAAGACACAGCAGGAGYGCAGGAATTCACCCAGGCCTTGGATGTTCTAAAGATTGAACAATTCTTCATTTTAGACCTTCCAAAATGCTAAGCATAATGTATTTTCTTCGGAGCTTCTTCAAGGTAAGCARTTTCAAACTTTTCCTGTTTGTTTGGTTTAGTTTTGTTTTGACAAGAGAGAAACTTGGATTTGAAGACTTTGCACAGGAATGTAGAAAGTACTTTTCTTGAGAACTGATGCCCAGTAAGCAAATACATGCACCAGGTTTGCAATTTGCTTTGCTATGTTAACATCAGATTTGTAGACAGTGCTTGTTTTCAGCTACCATAAAAAAGAAACACTTGTTGTGGATTTGAGAGATCCTTAATGATGGAAACCATAAAATTTATGGTGTAAGCTATCCATCAACAGGGAGTTTTTAGAAGTGAAAGATTCATTTTATGTGACAAAGCCAAATCTTAACTTCTAATTTTATTACTATTTCCTGAATTGTTTGTTGCATTTTAAGCATGCCAAATAGAGTAATTGAACGCTAATATAATAAAAAAAAGTATTTTAGATACAAAATACATTATAAACTGTTGTCAGTAAGTTCATATGAAATAACCAGACCAAATATCTCATATTCAGTGATGGGTATGTAACTCTCRGGGGACAGTTTCTCTTTCTGTGAGTCTAATTAAAGTTTTATGAAGAGCTCATGCTGCTGCCTGCTGTCGGGCTGCAATAGCTGCTTGWGATCTGAGTCCCAGCTGTGGCTGTCACCCTGCTCAGTCACARCACTGTCGAGGTGCAGCTGGAGCGTGGGCTGCAGGTTTGGGTAGAAGTGTGTGCTGATGATTTGGAGAAGTGTAGGTCAAAGGAATGAAAGTGTAATTGGATTAGAGAATATTTGATTATTCTGAGATCTAAAATGGTAGAATTTGAAGCTCAGCAGAGAATTATGCTAACTTAGAAGAAAAACGCTTAAGGAATAAGATAACTGTAATCAGATGAACTCCGGATTCCCATTATGTTGTCACTTGCACATTTGCATGCCAAACTGCTTCTTGATAAAGTATGCTGCAGGATTACAGCTGCATTGTGAAGGCAGAAGTATATCTCAACTCGGAGTTGCTCGTGGAGACCAACTGCTGTTTGAAATAAATATGAGAAAAAGCTTAATTTTGTTCTACGATTTATAGCTACAATTAGCACCTGCAACCAACCCAATTGTCCATGGGAAACAAGTAGCACTCCTAAGGAGGTGAATTCCATTTTCAGCAGCCTTCCTTGGGCACATTGTATACAGCTGATCTTCAAAACTGCTTACATTTCAGTTGAAAATATCTACTTACTTTTATCTGAATTATTTTGTTACTCTAAACACTGCATTCTTTGAGAGGTAAAAGTGAGGGACAGGAAAAATACAATGGGATGTTTTTTCTCTGTTACTGCTATATGGCTATTGACTATAGCAATTATTGACTATAGTTGCATTCTTGCTGTTTTATCACATGACAAGCCTTGACTTTCAAAAAATTTAGCATAAGTCATACTGATAAAGTATATGTAAATGTCCTACTTCAATGTGGGAGAGTAAACTTCTCAGTACTTACAAAAGTATATTTTTACATAAAGACCAGTCAYCTACAATCATCTGTTTGAGAAAAACAGGACTGAGTAAAACTGTTAGCTGTCAACTGTGTTATGATGATTACTGGATTCATTTCTAATAATTTTAATGTAAGATCTTTTTGCCATCTATGTTGGTTGCAGTTGRTTTGCAGCTCATGTCTATGAGTTTCATTCTGCATTCATTGACTTAAATCTAACAGTTAGCTAAGTTGGTCAAACTATGTCTGAAATGGAGGAAGAAATTAAGACTATTGTAGCATCAGTTTCTTCATTGTTTTCTGTTAAGTTTTCTTGRAATAGAAAGCTTTTATTTGAAAGCTGGCCAAAATACAGAATATCTAGAGCTGTATTTTACAGGTTCTGTGCATCCCATGCTGCACTCTGATGTTCTTGTGACATGCTAGAATGACCCAAATAGCTTGAAACGCAGTCTGAGGCCTTGGCCAAGTTTCTCAATGGATTGTAGCTACTAAAATTCCCATATCCATTCCTGGGAACTTTAATAGTGTCACCCTCAACTGATTGCAAAGAAAAAGTAGGCTGGACCGAACAGCAGTAGACCTGCCCTCACCTTTGGGATAAATGCTGCTGTGGGACAGTTACTATGGTGCCTCTTGTCCTCCTCTGGAAGTTGTATCAGCACCTCTGCTGATGAGAGGAGAAGGAGGAAGTGGGAATATCATAAACCTATAAATTATTATAATTTTTTTTAAAAAAAGAAGCATAAAATCCCTAGAGCTGGGGGCAAGACCACTGGGCAGAGTTGGTAGAAAGGAGCTCGGAACCCTCTGCATGCCCCTGTTTGTGTCTGGTTCAAGGCTTTCCTAGCATAGGACTGAGTTTGCAGCACACAACTCTATCATGGCACCTTTCAAGCACACAAAATTKCATGCACATCTGAACTTAGGAGKTTGTGTCAGCAGAGATAGCTTGTTATATTGTGGCCAATCAAGTTTTTTGTCTCCCATAATTATCAATTTAAAGACCTAATATTTTTATCTCTGATTCTCCCAAGAGAAAGGGAAGCAGGTATTGAAGTTATTATGAATGGGTCTGAGCTGCTGGTTTTTCTCACTAATTAAAGTATTTCTCTAATTAAAATATTCTACATGACTGTTTACTGGGTAAGAAAATATTTGGTTTTGACTGAAAATGTGCAGAAATCAAAGTGTAACTCCTTATTGAATGAGAAGCCATAAAAATGGCATGCATGAGCCATAATTAGTTGTTTGTTGAGAGGTGCACAGAAAAGTTTATGGAAACACCTTCTTTCTTCCTTTAATTTTACAACCAGAAAATGCTGTTTAATACTGCTGGTTTTTATAATGATGACCACAAAAAGAATAATATTTTTGCTCATGGCATAGAGCATTTYAAAACAGGCAGCCTGTTGCAGTCATTTCCAATTCCTCTCTAATGCCACTGGTACAGCAGTAAACAAGGCACGATGCAGMTTTGCCACTAATACCTTTAATGCCTCTAAAATAGTACACCTATTGTTCTCTCTGAACCAAAGCTCCAGGGCTCTAATACCAGCTAAACAGTTCCTGGCCACTTTAAATGGCCCGTGTATGCCTGAGCAGGGATGGCTGTGTCACCAGTTGCAGAGATTTTGGGAGCACTGCTGCTGCTGTCATAGGAAGCAGTATTGCACAGCTGTGGAACACCCTAAATTTGCATCAGATTCTGCATTCAAAGTGTTGAAGTGTTGCTTTCTCTCCTTGGTCATAACTTTCATTTAATTCTGCTCATAAATCTGTGTCATCTTCCTGGATTTGCAGCCATCCAGCTTTGACTTTGGATCCGAACCAAACTTTGCTGGTTTTCTCTTTAAGCAATGTGCCAAACTTGYATTTACATGAATCAAACTGAAAAGTTTATTCACAATATATGTGCTTCTCTTAAGGAACTTTTGTTCTGATTTAAGAATTCAAGGACCACATTTGTACTAGTTTTAGGTCTTGCATGTGTGTTTTGCTAGATATTCACCTATCCTGAAAGTTTAGGTTCCCACTAAACTTTGTGGTTCAGTTCTTTTTTCATGACCATCAGTCTTTTTGCTGGGCTAAGCTGTTAGTCTCAGCCTTGACTGAGGATTACCTTGGCTTACCTTCTAAGATAACTGTGAAATGAGTGCTGAAATAATGTCTGCTTATTCTGTCTGAGGGTCAGCTCCTTTTTCCCTTCAAGTGAAAGAGCGGAGATTTCTAAACAAAATTCTGCTTTCAGCTGGACCTGTGCCAGATATTTAACAGAGGCAGAGACCCTGCTGAGTGGACATTCCCTTGGAAAGTCAGAATGTTTCTCATTGAAAATGTACCTTGTTATCTGCAGAAGCTTTGGTTCTGTTGTGTGCAGTTGTAACATTGTTGCTGCGTGGGGCCACGTCTTGACTGTAACATATTTGGCTGAATAATGACTGTGGATATTTTAGGTTATATATGAAAAATTTAGATTTGTCCAAAATGACTATCACATGGAGCTGTTAAAAATGTGTTTATCAGTTGTCATCTAATCTGTATGATGTGATGTACGAATGTGATCTTTAAGCATGTTAGGCAGTCAGGCAGGCAGATGATACGCAGGTATCTTAACAAGACCTTTGGCACCCTGTGAGCATGTGGAGGTTCCAATCTCCTGGCTAGCGAGATCATCCTGTACTCTGGGATTTCTGTGCACTGATGCTGCAGCTTTCTAAATAGCAACAAAAAGTATCAGGAACAAACAGAACATTTCAGCTGGCTGGGAACTGCTTTCTTGCAAAACTGGCTGAAGAAGACTGTCARTGTTCAGCTAATGAATTTCTTGTAGCATAAATTAAAGCAAGACAGCATTGAGCTGGAGCTAAAGTGACAATCCCAGAATGTCAGCTTAGATCTTACAGTCATGTCTGCAGAAACTCATACTACCTGAGTAACAACTCTGCAAGTAATACCAGAATACACACCTCTTCATTAAAAACTTAAAGAGGGTTGCTAATGTCTCATTTAATATGCAAAACAACAAATTTGAATGCTTGCATGTGTGGCTGTAAGAACCCCTGTGTTATATTGGCATGTAGAAGAAGTATTACAGTCAATGCCCTGAATAATTGTTCTTGCAAAAAATACAAAATAAATTTTACTGGCATTTTTAAGTGTCTTTAGAAAGACAGCAGTTTTAGGACCATAGATTCATGTATAAAATGCCTTTGTGAAGGTCTTATTTTCAGGGGGACTGAAACAGCTGTAGACAAATACTTTTCAACTGAGGTAACCACAAACTCTAAATTTTGTCCTAAGAATGTAGCATGCTTTGACTGAAGTGCATTTTCCACTGAGACAAGCAATATAATTGCCAGAGTTAAATTTTCAAATAATAGCTTTGATACAAGGAAAAATGGAAATTCATACATTTTAATCCTGTAATGGCTTCCATCTAAAAATCATCGCTTCCCAATAGTTAATTAAGCTGCAGAGAGTATGGCAAATCATTGGGATTGGGAATTCCTTATCCCAGATAGTTATCTTGTACTTTCTTAAACTAAAAATGCTACACAGTGTGTGGCAATGGGCAGTCTTTATGCAGAAAATAAATGCTGTAATATGGGAAAGAACATGATACCAGATGAGGATACAGGAGATACCCATTTCTGTATCAAAAGCATACTGGTGAGGTTTACCTAAGAGATACTTCACATATCAGAAGATTAAAATTAGCCTGAAAAGACTGTTGAATGAAAAATGAAATGAGGTTTGTAGTTATTGGGTCAATGAAGATGTACTAGTAAGGAAACAAGATGTCAGATGAGCTCTCACTGTTTTAAGGAAGGAATGCCTGGAAGAGGCTTAAGGACATATAAAGGGAAAGGTAGAATTGCTTTGTATGCAAAGTATCTGAATGATGAAGAGACAGAGTCTCTGAAGCACTAATGCATTTCTGCATTTGCAATAGAAACTGAAATTTATGGCAGCCAGGTTATTCCTGATTAACCTGCCTGTGTACATTAAAAGGGGTGATGCACACACGCTCTTCCTCATCTGAAATACTGCTGCWGGAGCTGGAATGTCTTTGTCTACAGTATAAGAGTGCTATTATCAGTCTAGGGGCATGGAAGTAAATCCTGTATCCAAATTATTAACCTTTACAATTAATACTTATTTCAGTATATATTAATGGCTGTTGCTTTTAAGGCAGGACAGATCCATGACTTACATTGCACAGAATAACCCGTAAAAGGTAACAGTGGTTAAAAGTGTAATAATGGCTACAATTTTAATGCATCCATTGACAGGAATTAACAAATATATCCATTTGCCCAGTCCTTTAACTGAGGATCACTTTGATTTCTTGGCCAAAAGGATTATTTGCATTTTCCACCTCTGTATGTGACAACACACATTGTGTGTAGCCTCCACAAAGATCATCAAGTCAAACTCAGAAAAATACCCCAAAACCCAACCAACCAATCAACAAATTGGGCTCATTAAGAGAGTACATGTGAAAAGTGATATCCAAGAGTGAAGAATGGTTTTCTTACAGGTAAAAGTGTGGGGAAAGTACTGAAAGTATTAGTCAGCTTTTGTGTAATCAAAGCTTGTGTGATGTTGAGATCAAGATTTCCTGCAAAGTGGCCTTTGGTACCTTTTGGCCATTGGTACAGTTTCCCAGTTCACAGAATTATGGTATTGTTGGCTCTGCTCCAAAGAATTTGGGCTGCTTGAGAGTCACAATTTTCTTTTGCCTTCAAGAGATGGAATCCTGCACAGCTGGAATAGGTCTTGCTGCTGAGAAASTTCCAGTAACATTATTGAGGTCATACAGATGAGCATCTAATTACTTAGATAAACAGAGTTTCAATTAACATGATTGCAATCTAGTAGCATTTAAATAGTGTTCCTTAAGAAAAGCATTTCACCCTGTACACAGCCTATACATGAAGAATGAAAATCTGTATGATTAAACCACACCACAAAGTTAAACATTGCCAGAACCTATACATAGCCTTAGGTTCAACTTTTGACCCCACAAGAGTTATTGCCTAAATTAAAATCCCAGGAGACAAGGCAGGAATTTGCATCAGATTAATTGTCAATGACAATATTTTTGTGGTTTTATGCAGAACGCAAGAAGATTAAAATAATGAACAGTGCCTTGCAACAGGCAAACACTCTTTGGCTAGGTCAGCCTTCTTCCTGGCACATCAGCCAGCTGGGGCTGGAGCTGTTGGAGGCATTTTAGATAATTGGCTCAGCTGCTTCAYAGCTGAAGCAGCATCTTTCACATTACACACATTAAAAAAAAGTTGAAATACTGATTCYCTCTTCAGAGTCTTATCTTGCCAAGATTGAAGGTGGAAATTAAGGCAAGCCTTGCTCCAGCAATGAATGGTGATGACTCTTCCTCCTCCTTCTGATTCTAACACTTCTCTGCATCAAACCCCTCTGCATCAAATTGGCTGAGCCAATTTTCTACCCTGATGCTGAATAGGTGGGAGATAATGAACARTCTGTTACTCTTGGAAATCTCCCATGGTAGCCTTGCTACAGATGCACTTGGCAAGCTCAGGACAATGTTTAATTTTGAGTGAAATGCTACCTGGTCATWGATGTGACCTTTCTGAAAAACAGCGAGGGCTTTTCCTCTTCACGGGGGTCTCATAAGCATCTTTGCTTCCCTGGCACTAACAAATTCTCCTTTTAAAACAGTTTTGTGGTCATGGAAGGCCTCAGACAAGCCTTACTTGCAGAGCATGTTTCTCTCTACTGGCTGAGATTGAGCATTTTCAATAAACAACTTTCTAACCGAACTTGGAATATGACCTTTCCTATTTTCAGTATGATTTCAACAAGTCTTTTTGTAGCAGGTGAGCATCAGACCCTCTGTATTCCCTGTGGCATATTAAAGAGGTCAAGTATAGTAATTTAAAAAGCAAATAACCAGTAGTATGAAGAAACCAAAGTTTTAATAAACATATTTTAAAAAGCAACAATAACAACAAAAATTATGGATTATCAGATGAACATTCAGAAACAGCAAATTGAGATTGAGTTAGAAATGGATATTTCTGCAGTYCTGGGAAAGGAAGAAAGTCTTTCAGTTCACAATGTTGTCCTATAGTGAAGGTAAGCTGCTGCAGGGTACTGAATGATTGATTTCTTGTCTGCTTCTCAAATTGTAATTTATATATATATATATATATTCTATTTTTTTCTTTGACACTTAAATGGCAAACACACATGTCATTAAATCGTATTTTGGATATTCTTTATATATTTTCATGATAATTAAGTTCCATGAGTTGAAAGTCTTAGCGACCTCTGAAGTAGGATTTGCATAAAATATTGGAAAGGTATTGGGACATGTTTGAATCAAGTGTAAGGGTAATAATATCTTTTCAAAGTCAACCTTTGATGCTGTCTAATAAACAGGATCCTTCTGTAATCAATTGATACCCTCCCGTCCGTAGATTTATCTCAGATTTGTCTGATAGCTTGGYTGCTCTGGGAAGTGAGGTGTAACTAACTACTACGCCCAGTGACAGTGTGCAGGTATCTTTGAAGCAGTGAAAGGAACTAGATTGCATGTGAAGTCACCAGCAGGCTGAAATAATCATGACCAAATGGCTAAGACAGGTGTTTTTCATCCTGTTCTTCTATCAGGCAAGTTATTCCAGAGCACTCCAACTGGTACCAGATACCATTTCACTAATAATTAGAACACTTTCTGAGCACACAAACTTTGTCTGTGGTACGTGCTGGTAGGTGACAGTAATTCCTGTAGGTGTAAATTCATTCAGCTCCATGTGCAACCGTGTAAACCCTTCTTATCAACACTAATACATTTTTGTTTATTCTGCATTTCAGTTAATGAAGTGCCATAATACCCTGGCAATAGAATCTTAACAGGCAACTCATGGGAAAAYGATTCATTCTATCTTCTGGAGATTCATTTGAGACAGATGGCTTTATATATTTGTCATTAATCACGATGAAGATGATTATGTCATCTGAGAGAGTGTCTGTTCAGAACGTGGAGACCCTGCAGTATCATCCCCAGACTCTCTTGCCCACAGTGAGGGAACATGGGACAGGCTTGGGAATTGATGGCACAGCAAAAGCTGCTCCTGTGTCTGGGTAAACAAGAGAACTGAGCCTGCATGGAGCCACTGCTGCCATGTCTGTGCTTCCGCCCTCCTGCTACCCTGCTTTTGGCTTGTGTCTGCAACTGGTGCAAGAAAAATTGGTCTGAATTTTGAACTTAACTCCTCCTAAGCCAGCTATAGGGGGTTTAGTTTAGTTTAGTTTAGTTTAGTTTAGTTTAGTTTAGTTTAGTTTAGTTTAGTTTAGTTTAGTTTAGTTTAGTTTAGTTTAGTTTAGTTTGGAACAGCTGGCTGACTTATTTGAGAAAACATGTAAATGCTACCTTATTTTGACTGCCTTCAAAAGAATCAAACTATTTGGTTACTTTTCACTCATTTATAAAATGAAATAATTTTCTGAYCCAGAATAGAACATTTAATAATCCTACAGGTAGTGCATGTGGCTCCTGAAWGGACAGGGAAATCACCTGTAAGATTCTCTTTATAAGTTTACAGCAAAGCTAGWCATTCTGTGCTGCTATAATGATATACACATAATAATGTATGTAAATATGTAATATACATAACATACACAATCTTACTTTGCTGTAATCCACCACTGCATCAAAATAAAGTTCGAAGAACCAATCCTATCTATCTGTGGGAAAGCCAGAGATGGGGCCTTGCAGTGCCACTCTGGCTGCTGCTGTGGAGATGTGCAGCCGTGGCCGTGCCGTACTCCAAAGGTTGGGATTTTCTTTCTGGCTTTACTGACAGTATAACAGAGCTGATACCACCATGTTAGAAGAACTGACCCAATGAATGAAAGTGTTTGTGCCTCTCCCTCTTCTCCTTCCTTTGCTTGCCTGCRAAATGCAACAGAAAATAGAGAAATGAGCCCCATGTAGAAATCAGATTATTTGCTTCCTCAGCTCTTTTTGGTCTCGCTGCAGAGAGCTCAGGGCTGCCCATTGCATTCTGCCAGCTCTGCAGGTTCAGCTGGATCTGGCGGGCTCGGGGCTGTCACTCTGCTTTGTTCAGCTTCATTCTGCTGATGACATGGGGTGTCTCTGTGCTGGGGGACACTAGCCTTGCGTGTCTTTTTTCTCTTGTCTGTGAGGTGTAAAGTCCTGGAACAGCATGCTTTGCACAGACAATTCTGAAAAGAGGAAAAGAAGCCAAACACAGCTTGAGTTATGTACTCCTGGAAGTCTTATTTTATGTGAAGAAATAATTTAAGACTCCTGCTAAAATCCTTGGCCTTCTACCCTACACCTGGCCTCTCTCTGGTAATGCATCACCCAGCAGGCGGTCGGTAAGAGCATGAGCCTTCACCCCCTGTGTTTGGAGTGCTGTTTCCTTCCTGCTCTTGCTGSTTTGATACTTTCAGCTGTTCATTGCTCAGGCACTGTTAGCTAATATAGCAGGTCTTTGCCAGAAAGCCTGAAAGAACTGTAATAGTTGTTATTTGCAGTATCTTAAACTTCTTCTAAAGAAATTCCTTTTTTTGTTTGCTTGTTTTTAAACTCCTGTGGCATTTGTTTCTCAGCAGGACTTCTGAAATAGGCCAAATTTTACCTTGCTTACTGTTTGTTTATCCAAATAGTGATGAATGCTTTTACTAAAAGCAATTTATATCTGATCTTGGTGTATCATTCATAGCTCTCCTAAGGCTGTGTTTCCATGACAACTAATTAATAAAGATTAGCTTTTCTTATGGAGCGTAAGACTCAAGTACATCTTGTTTTGTGATGTAGATAATCTCTCGATCTTGTTTTGGAGACTGGGTCTTGTCACAGAGATGCCACAGGCAATCTGTTCTGATTTATAGCCAGACTGGGAAGACCATTAGGGGTGAAATCTTTCAGGCAGTTTTTATTTCATGGGTTCTTACATTTGTCTACTTGTTTACTAGTCCTTGGTCGGTGAGAATTACGCAGTCTCTTTTGGTTTGAGGAAGCCACATTTCTTAACTTTTGCTAATTTTAAATTAGCTGAAGAAGAATCTACATCTGCAGATAAATTATGTTAAAACAAAGGTGTTTAGTTTAGAGGATATACTGTTAATAATATAAAAAGTAACAGAAAAAGAAAAATAACAGTGTAACCTAATTCTTATATTTCTTTAACATAATTCTTATTTTATAACATACCTGCTATATTATTAAAAGGTATYCTTGAAACTTCAAAAACAAGCTGGATTTTGAGTTGCTTTCGGTGTTAGGAAACAAATACTTCAACTTTTCTCACCTGTAAACTTGTTAACAATGCTGTTATTTTCAATTCRTGGGGAAAGGAAAACAGGCATCAAAGCTTCCTTGTTTTTAGGAACTTTTAATATCAACTGTACTTGGGCAACATCTGCTGTGTGTCTCAAAAACTTTTGAGTGACATGTGCCTGGATGCTATTTGGTTTTGTGTAAGGGTGAGCCAGGGATAATCTGACGCTTTACGCTAGATTTTACTCAGATATCTGACCAAACTGAAACTAATTTTATTTTCTAARACCAAGGGTTTTAGAAGAGGAGGGTTTCAGGTGAAATCAAAGATGGTGTGTTTCTATCACCTGAGAATATAAGCTTTACATCCAGGCATTCTTGTGTTTCTGTATCAAAACTCAACCAAACAAATAAGAATGGTAGYATACATTAAGCTTTGGGTTTGATCTCCCTTTCTGTCTGTGCCTTACCTTTCTGAATCAATGAAGCACTTCTTGGCAATTCTTGAGGTTACATCAGTACCATGTAAAGTTATGAGAAAATTCTCCCAGTGACAACAGTGTAGGGCTGTGTAAGAGTGGAGTAGCACTCCAGTGACTACTCAAGAATTAACGTCAGCAGAAGGCTTTGTTTCATTTTGACTGGTGTACCTCGTCATTGTGCAAAGTATTTTCACAAGTGAAATCCTGATGCTGATGTCAAGTTACAGACTTGTTGGTTTGGTTGCATCTTTCAGCAATCCATCAGGTACCTGATGATGTGCTCTTAATAGACTGAAATGCATTTTTTCTAAAAAGTTAGTCTTAATAAGATCTGTAAAAGTATCTCTTGAATAGATTTATTTTACCCTTCCTTTGAAACAGCAGGCTCTCTCACTAGTCTTGCTAGCAATAAGTAAGACCCGACTGACAAAACACTTTTCCACAWGGTCTCTCTGCAGCCATTCAGGGCTGCATCCTATTTGCATGAACAGTGCCAAGTACTTTGGTGCCCTGCAAATGAGGACCAGCTCTTCAAAKCTGAGACATAAGCCAAGACCACCCACATGTAGGAGGAAACCTGCATTTGCAAGCCGAAAATTAGCTTCACAGCAGGATTGTGTCTCATAGGGCCTGGTGAAGCCTCACTGCAGAAACTGTTGCAGGGTTTTATTCCCTATGCCAGCCACAGGGAGGGCACTGATTCCAGTGGGATGTCATTTTGGTGTCTCTGAGGCAGCAGGGTGGGTGCCATGAACAGCAGCTGCAATACTGGAGAGAGAGCAGGGCTAATCAGCACCCAAACCTGTACCAACCCCAGGGCAGCATAACAACAAAGGTGTTTTCACTTCCCAGCCAGGCTGGACCACAGTCCAGTAGTTGTGTCTCATTCCTTGCTGTGCTCCTGTTGCCTAAGCAATACATCTAAAATCCCTAACTAGCACGCTAAAGATTTGCATGTCTTGACAGGAGAATTAGATGCCACTGAAGAACACAATTATCCTAGAGAGAATTTAAACCCTCATTTATCTTAAACCTCACTTTTGGAACTCCAATGGAAATAGTGGCATATGGTCTGTCAGTCAGTTGTGTTTGTTCTGGATTTATGACACTGGGTCTGGGCTGATACTTTGTGAGGTTTCACTTGCTAATTCATGAATTCTACTCATGCTTCACAGTGCCAGTGGCTGTCATCCTCCTGTTCACCCCCCCCTCATACTTTCATGTTTCTATTTTGATATATTTCTGCTGTTTTAAAGACAAACTTTCCACATGTTTTTGACTCCAGAACTTTGGTGTTTCAAAGGAATTGACACCACTACTTCATGCAAATAACCACATGAGCTGAGATCTCTGTGCAGGTCCAGAGATTACAGTAAATGCAGCTGAATTCCCAAGGAAAAAACATGCAGGAAATAATTTTTGTTGACAATATTATGTCCACTACCATTCTGGAGAGCTCATTCCCAATATTTTGTACTGAAAATTTTACAGAGTTAGAAGTTCTGTGTCAAAKTAGTTAGAAGAGAGGCTTTTCCTCCTTTTGTAGATGGATATATTTATTCTGCCTTTTCTTATGATGAGAAGTTTGTAACTCCTCCAGCTTGTAACATTTTAACCTGTTGGAATGTGTCCTACTTCTTTTTACAGTAACCTTTTTTTCCTATCAGATCAGTTTCTTGAAATAATGTCAATACACAATTTTGTGCATGAGTAGCTCATGCTAGGTTGAAGTAAATAAAGCATCTTTAGGCACAAGTCACTTGCTGGTATGAAATTTGACCCAAAGTTTGTTAAGAGAGAACAATTTCTCCTGCTGACATATTTAGACAATTTACATATGATTTTCAAAAGAGACTATTTTCATCAGTGGGTGGTTAATAGGCTTCATTTCTATGCTTGSTTCATTCTCAGTGGGAATTTATGAACAATCTGAATTATTTAAACATAAAAAGCTTGGCTTTAATCATGWCACAATAACAAATATAAGAATTGTTGAACTTTCAGCATCAGCATGAATTATTGTCTTCTGTTGGTTTGGCACCTCATATATCTCAACTTTCAGAATAACTTGAGCTTGAAAACAAGTCCTTGGATAACCTGAATCCTCAGGTGACACCCTTTTCCTCTGAGGACAGGGAGGAGATGGATGTGGCCTTTGGCAGTGGGTCCTGTTCCTGGGTACAGGGAGCACCTGAGGCCTGGGAATACAGAACATGGGGATCTGCAGCAGGGGCCATTGGATAAAAGGTCTTTGAAGGAAAAYGACTTTTTCTTATGCATTCTTGTATAGCACTGCTAAATCTAAGTGATGTTATTATCGATGTTTAAAAATGTATTTATCATCTTAAAAATTGCAGGACATTGGCAGGTTTTCACAGGTAACACTCATGGAAAATTTTGACATTGATAAAAAAAATTCTCTATCCACTGTCTTTTCTGAAAGAAATTTTTAACCATGGAAGTAGAATAACCTTTGCTCTCTGAGAACAATATTCAGTCTATTCCAGTCATCCTCACAAATGAAGCTTTCAAGAAAGAAGAAATAAGACTTTTACTTCTGAATCAATAGGGACCTTTTTAGCCCCAAAAGTAAGGGGAACAGAACACAAGGCTGTATTCTTGCAAGTGGGATAATATTAAACCCCACTGAGGCAAGAATTTAGCCTTGGAAACAACTGAACCTTTTCAGATCTTGCTCTTAGTCACTTTCAGTCTTTGATACAGAGGTATAACATTATTTTAAAATTACTCTTAAATGTTTAGGGCTTGTTGTACAACTTATACAYTGAACAAGTGTACATTGTAAATTTAAGCTGATTTCAGGAGAGTTATTTTTACCATGCTCTTGGAGAACAAGTCTCCAGACTCTGGGAAGGAAAATTTCAAAATTGTAATAGTCTAAGAAAAGAAAGGGAAGAATTTGRAGACTATATTTAACTGCCTGAAATTACCAGAACTGTGTGTTTCCCTGTGCTGGCTAGTGTGTATATTGTACTTTTTTGTTCCCAGTTTATTGGTGTTTTTCCCTAGGGGAGAAATCTCTCTGATAAAGTGTGATGTTGGTACTTTGCCCCTTTGGGATTTGCAGTTTATGCTTGCAAACRTGAACTGAATGAGTTCACCGTCCTTGAACAGCTTTGTCTCCTTGGCAACACCAARGGGAGAAAAGGTGCTGGGAAAGCCTTTAGAGAGCTGTTCTGCTTCTGCACATTCTCGTGCCAGTGAAGACTTAGGAGTGGGTCTGCCCTCTCTGCTCTTGCTGAATCATGGTASAGGCCTTGATACTTCAGCCAGCTTYTCCTGCAGGGATAGAAACCMCTGTGYCAGTTTTGACTCCTGATGTTAACTGAGTCGATTGTAAATAGTGTAAAAATGAAATAGGCTCTTGTGCTTTGAGCAGCAGAGGACTGCTTCTGAATAAAATGAAGGTGGCTCTTAATATGGATGTTGCACATTCTGGGTGTTTCAATAACAGATCGTGCTCTTCAGGTACCTGTTTTTTAGATCATCCTTCTCTTGTTGCTGCATAGACAAACAGCTTTATATCAAAGACCACTTTTGCATGCTGCTTGTTATCAAGCATAAGCCTGCAGGAGATGCCTGTAAAGGTTTTTGTCTCTATGAAGTCAGTGTGAAGRCTTAAAACATAACAGGGCTGGTAAAAGGGCTCTACTTGAAAAGCAATAGTTGTATTTTTTTATGTCTAGATCGTTGCCTGAAGTGAGAAGCTCCACTATGCTCTCAGTGCCTTCTATTCTCTTGAAAAAAAAAATAAAAAAAAGTGTTGCGTTCCTCCCCTGATTATAAGAGCCTCAATTACTTCTTCCAAGAACAGTGTATTAAACTGATGGCTCCTAATCCAGATAGCTTAGASACAGGTCCTTAAAGGACACAGTGCACATGTGCTGGAGTTTGATGTACCAATGTGTATGTCTTGATCATGCTTTTCAGAGTTGCACAGACAAACTTGGACTCAGTTTTCCATATCTATGAGCTGGAAGCTCACAGACCCATTTCTGTCAGAGAATCTCCACAGACATGTTACCCTAAAGATGAATCCAAACTAGTGTGTCCTGACTTGTAACACAGACAAGGGATGCACAGCTTTTGGCACAAACAACTCATGGATATAAACAAACTTTCCTATGAAGTTTGCCACAGCACTGTTAGCTAACGGGAAGCACTGGCAGGACTTGTATCTGAAATTATTCTTCCCTCCACTTTGAAACTGAAGAAAACAGTGGAATAATGTGATGTTTGGATTTTAATTTTTTAATCACTCCTTGAAATGTTTGGATTTTACAGTCAAAATCGAGACAGTAGCATCCCAGTTGCCAGAGGGAAACCTTCAGTGGGAGGTGGTATCCCATGTAGGAGTGTATCAGCTGGCTGTGTCCTTTGGGTGGAATTCCTAGTTTTATCCTTTTGCTGTYGTCTTCCTTGCTCTATTTCTATTGACAGGGACTTTGTGGAGGTCTTTTAGCACAGTAAGGTGTTCTCAGTGTGGCCTCACCAGTTAKGGACAGCTCCCTATGCCTTTTCTGGGTAGTTTGTGAAGAAGAAGGGTGAGAGGTGATGAGGATGGACAAGTGTGCCCAAGTCTGAGCATAATGAAGTTTTAGCTGGTGGGAAATTGATTGGTTACAACAAAATTTATCTATTTTAGTACTGACATAGTAGTAAATATGGATGGTGATTGATTCTTGATGTTTCTCTGAGGAGCTGCCACTCTCACCCTTTGACGGATAGAAGTTTCAGGGGCACGCTGGTATATTAAATAAGCAGAGGCTACTTGGAGTTATCCACAGACTGCAGCAATCAGGACATAATGGCTCTGCTTGGAAAAGGAGAAGACTGCCACTGAAACAGTACCATTGATCGATGCAGGAAAACAGAACTGTTTATAGGGCTGTGGAAGTGTCAGACTTTTTGAGGAAATATAGACTAAATAGACTAGAAGCCAAATACAATCCAATGCGGTAGTTTTGTTCAGCTTGTTCTTTTAAAAACACAATAGAGAAAGCAGGCAGACATTATTTTTCTGGTTTGGTAAACATGGTAAAAATAGATAACATGCTGGCATAGCAAAGCCACACCACCAGCAGAAAAACTTCATGGACATGCCCATTTTGACAATCAAGGCAATAGGTAGGAATCCGATCTGAAATCCTGATGGAACAGTGTCTCACATGGCAGCTGTCCAGATATAGTTMATCAACTGTTTAATTATCACCATGATGGTGATCAAGCTAATTTGACACAGAGCAATAGGCTTTATATTTTGAGCAATAGGCTAAAACTTTGAATTCAGTCTTGGAGCTTAGAAAAACTGTGCAAAAGCAAAAAAGAGATTAGTTAGGAGGTGATCCAGGGGAACAGYGAGAGACAGGAAGTATCAGCTTTAGCTGCTCTGGGTTGAAGCCAGAGGAAGAGGTCCTGTTACAGTGCCTCCCTTGTGACAGAGAGAGCAGCAGTTTAGATGTGTGTATCAGCCCATTTCTTAGGAAAAGGCTGGAGAGTTGTGTGTGAACTTTTGACTACCTGTGCAAGAAGAAAGGTGACTGATAAAAATCTTGGAGTGGCAAAAATGGTGCTGAGCTGGCTTTGGCTGCAGAGCTGCTCCTTGGGTTGTGATGGAGCCCTGCAATCCCAGCCACTGGGTGTGTGCTTTGCCTTGGAGCTCCTAACCCCCTCAGGATGCCTGAGGAAATGTTTCTCTTACTTTACAGCCACCACTGACAGCTGGTACCATGGGCATAGTGCAAGAAAAAAACAAGGCTGTAGTTGTCCATGAACATGTTTTTGGTTTCAATTTTTCTCTAGGAATCAAAAAAGATATTCCCTCTGCTGATAAATGACTGGAAATTGAAGACTATGCGGACTTTTCTTACTTGGAAGACACATAAAAGAAGTGAATCTATCAGAAAAATTGAGGAAGTGTTTTCTGGAGTACTGTTGCATAATCTTGCATGTTTTTACATGCTGTGTTTTGACATACACTTTGACATGCTTTAGATGATTATTACCCTGTGCTGAATTTCACTTTATGCCTAATACACTTCACCTGGAGTTGAATGTTCAAACAAGTGAAATTCTGCCAAATCACTGGGGACTTCCACAGATCCAGTTCAAAGGTATTTCCCTTCTGCCAAGCCCCATCTTCAGTATGTTGAAAACATCACCATTTTACTCTTTTGGAGGGAAAGTTATTATCTTTCAATATAAAACAGATGCTGTATCTGGGGAGAAAACCAGATATGCAAGCCCCTCTGTCAGCTCTGACTGGAGAAGTCTGGCTGCCCACCTTCCTCTGACTTACATCTATTCCCCAAGTTGCAATCATATGCATCAGGATTTGAGAGCAGTGGGGTTCTGAGGATATGCCTCTGCCATGAAAGCAAAGCTGTGCAGCAGCTGTTCTGACCAAGCTGGCTTWGGAAGCTGTACGTGCTCATCACTTACCTCTGCTAGAAGGTAGCTTGGAGCTAATGCACTTCTTGGGGACTGAGATAGCATTGGGGTGTGTGGGTGCAATACCTGCTCAGCCTTCTGATCTGATGTCACACCATATGGGTCAGACATTCATGTGAAAAAACAACTAAGGAACCTTTTYTGACTCTTCTTTCCAGGACCAGTTCTGTTTCATAAGATTTGTGTGTTTGTCAGCAGGTCTGGGAAATGTTACGAGATGACTGACTTCCTTCTTGACTGTAAGRGTGGTGAGGCYCTRGCACAGGATGCYCAGAGAAGGTRTAGATGTCCCCTTCTTGTAAATGTTCAAGGCCAGGTTGGATGGGGCTGTGAGCAAGCTGCTCTAGTGGGTGACACCCTTGCCCATGGCAGGAGAGTTGAACTAGATGAATTTTAAGGTCCAGCCTAAACCATTCAATGATTCTGTGATTCCTCCATCTAGTTTCCTTGGTCTTGTGAAGGGAGAGAATTTGGGAATTTGGGACGATCAGTGCCTTTCCCCAGTGGGTTGATCTCATTGCACATACATGGTGTGAGCCCTTATGTGTGTACAAGAAGATTCTACATGCCTGGGTAGTGGGGGAACTATGCTTCTGTCTTTGCCTGCTGGAATCTAGTATGGGGTTCYCAAAAACAGCTTTCATTATTTTTTCCTGTCTGTGTATGGGTATGTGCTGTACTACTGATTGGTACTATTTCAATACTGACAAAACCTGAGTCTAACCACATGAAAAAAAAATATAGAACAGAATAATATCAAGTACCTAACTTCTGGCAGGCCAGTACATAACTTCTGGCAGCCCTAATGTCTCTGTAAGAGCCTTCCAGGGCTTCCTGGTGTGATGAAAAGCTGACACTTCTCCTCAGCGTGAAGAAGGCTGGAAGAATACCAGCCTGGCAGCTGCACAGGGACTGAAGAGTTACCTGCTTCTCTKCAGAAGGGGAGCAAAGGAGCCTGAGGTGGCCCAGTATGAGACAGACTAGGGACAAAGAAAATAGGGACATATAGGGAAGAACAGGTGAGRTGAGGTCCAGAGAGCCTAGAGCAGCTCCTCCCTACCTGGGGGGAGAGGAGGATAAAGAAAGGGTTAAGTGCCTGACATGATAGAATGTGGCTTTTTCCTTCTGTATGATTTCTCATACCCTGGAGAACAGCTCTGTCTCTGTGGGTAGAGGGGTTGTTAGCAAAAGTGTATGCTTTCCCCCCCAAAAGGGAAAAAAAAAAACCTGGTTGAACCATTCTTAGTAGCCTAAATAAACAGGCTTTCCATTCTGGAGGTTCCATCTGCAGGAAGCCAAGATAAGCTAAATAGGATTGACTCTTGATCTTTTCCATGCATCACCATGCTTTGTCAGGTGGGAGAGCCATCCAGTGCTGTAGAGACCCCAGCATGGGCACATCTGGGTTCCTGGGCACGTGGGGACACTCACTGGCAGCACTCAGGAGACCTGCCTGATCTCACTGACCTCACGTTCAGCTACTCAGTTTTGTCTCACTTTGGATTACAATTTTAATCTCTAATGTGATAGATGAGGCTTCAAGAACAATAGTCATCTGGTGGCAGACCAGCACAGTGTATGCAGCTGGGCAGGGCTGGAGGAAAGCAAGGAGACAGCAACATTAAACCCCTGATGATCCCCAGTAACTTAACAATAGACACATCACTGGATTCCTCACTCTTGCTGTTCACGCTGCACACAAGGCTTACTCTGCCTCCATGGCTTTGGCAGACCTGTACAGTGTTCAGTGTTGGTGAATAATGCACTGAGGCACTCACCAACAGCAGGAGTCTGCCAGGTGGGAACGTCAGCCTTGGGCTGAGCTCTGTGTGTGAGGTCGTTTTCACATRGGACTTTTCACAATCAGTGTTGGCTTCCTTTTCCTCTTTGGTTGTAGAGCTCAGGTAGGGAAGAGGAAGCCTTGCAGGAGGAAAATACAGTGTGCATGATATAGGTTTGAAATGTTATCCAGAGATTGTGGTCCTAAAAATGCCAAATGTGTATGCAGGTGCTGAGAATTTCTTATCTAAGTAGACTGAATCTCTTATGTCTAAATTGTTGGGCTGGAGTCCTTGCAAAGTTGTTGAATATGGGAGTGAGATTTCTGGTGTATCTGTGGCTGGATACAGGATTTTTCATTCTCAGTACCACACAGTTCTAGGACGAGTAAATACGATTTTACTGTGTCAGAATAATCCAGTTCTCCACTTCTGCTTGTCAAAATCAGCTGCAAGAGGCATGAGGGAGTGAAGAGGAAAGAGCATCACWTCCTGAGCGGGAGCTGTGGCCGGGCTCCACCTGCTGCTGGTTGGGGCTCCCTGCACGGTGCCGTCTGTGCCGCACCGGCAGCCATCGTTCATCACACTCGTGTCATGTCAGCTCTCTTGAGCACAAAGAAAAAACCGTGGCAAAAAGGAAAACTGTGCCCTTCCTGCCCCTGAACTTGCTTTAGAGTTCTCCCTTGTGTGGGTGATGTAAATGTGGAATGGTTTCTGTAGAGCAGTTGTCACCTGTATGCTTTAGTAAGATTTGTATGAAATGTCTGCTCCTGAGCTTTAGTTGTTTACAGTAAGTCATTAGAATTAAATTTTTGGGGTTTCTGCCACTGGGTATGGAAAGATACTGAAGCTGAGCTCAGAATATTTTGCAGCATCAGTCAGTGGTTTTCATTGGTGCTGTTAAATAACATTGGCCTTTACACTGCTGTAGTTCAATGCAAGTATTCTTCAGAAGTGCTCATAGTATACTTGGTGCTGAGCAAGAGACACACAAAGGAGGAAAACATGGCAAACTTAATAATTCTTGTTCTAGCATGATTTTTCCAAAAAGGAAAACTGTCCTTAAATGTTCACTATTACTGCAGTGTCAAATACCTTCTTAGGGAACTCGGTGATGCTTGCATTACARTTCAGGCTTTGTGCTTACTCATATGAGATGGGGTTTCCAGTTTGATTTCTTGTCAATTCTTTTTCTGCTGTCTCTGAATGGAGTATCAGGACTCTGTATTATGAATCTGGAAGCTGTGTAAACTAGATACATGCACTGAGCAATAAATGCTGTTTCAGACCACAAAGTGGCAGCATAAGCAATTTAATTCTCTCCCTCCATCATTCGGTTTTCTTTATTATGCTATATTGTGCTTTTAATCATAAGCAGAGTACTTAATGGCAGCAGACTGTGCTATATACACCACAGTYAGGTGCTGGCTGGACTGCCCGCATAATGCTCAGGACTGAAATATTTTCAAAGCACTCCCACTWGTTCTTCCAGTTCTGGGACTTGTTTGGGCAGAAATTTCTGCTTCAGTGCAGTTTGGGTTGCTTTTTTGAGGGCCACTAGTGAACAGGATGAAATGCTCACATTTAGTTTTTTTTGAGATGAACTTGGGCTTTGAATCCAGCTTTTAATAAAGAAAAAGCTGATGCATTAAATGCCGAAGTATAAAACATCCTCAAATATTGTTTTTGAAGAGGAACATCCYCCCCTCTTCCTCCCTACTCCCAAAACAGAGTATGTGTACAAAGGGAAAGGCTGAATATGTCTATCAATGGAGTCAACTTTTCTTCATTAAGAAAAGTGAATATCCTTTGGCCCTGGTCTTTTGTACCAACCAAATAACATATTCCAATGTTGAGAATTAGGATATGACAATAGAATGGCAAACCATAACCATTCTTGTTCTCTTACTACTCTTGTGCTCCCAGTCCCTTTTTTATTTTTCTGCTTTCTGAAGTATGAGCCGCTTGTTCATAGTTGAAGGCCTTTTCCTCTATCCCGTGTCCTGTCATGGCTCTTTCCAGTCTCTGCAGTGACCAGGTGCTGCAGTGAAAGCTTTCCATGGAGCTGAGGAGAGTCTGGGATGTATGAATGGTTCTGGTGTAGAGTGGATCACTCCCACCCCTAAGCTTTAGACTTTATTTGGTGGTGAGAATTTTCCTCTCTTTTATCTTCTGATGGTTCAGCATATCCTCTTTACACCTTCTCATTAGCTCCTGAAATTGTCCTGCATTCAGACAGATAACTTATCCCTTGTCCCTGTTTGCAAGAGGGAAAGGGGACTCTTCCTCAGCCTGAGCACTGTAGTACCCTGTTGGGAATGGTGGTGCAGCTGATCAAACAACTGTACCACAGAAGGAATTTRGTTTTCTTTCCCTCTGCACCCATCTTACATTTCCATTTCTCAACTGAACCTACACCATTCATCTCATACTCTCCAGTCTAAACAAATAATTCAAGTAGTTTTAAAATTTGTTTTTGTTCCCTGAATAAATGAATATGAACAATTAATTATTATAATTTTTAAACAAACCACAGTTGGGGCTAGGATTGCTTTTTGTCCTTTTGACCAGAARAGCATATATTTCTATTAATTTTGAGCCCTTGCCAGTGTAATTCTGACACCTAAGAAAACAGAACTTTCAGACACCTGGCTTTGCATAAAGAAGTTATGCAAACAGCAGCTTTGCAAAAACCCATGCTGGGAGTTTATAAACCACAGGAATTAAGAGCTATTGTTGCATTTTCATACAATATCAAATTTCTGAGGTTTCCAGGGAACTGGGCAAATGTCTTTCGGCATATACCTTTACCTCAGCTCAAAACTAAAACCCTAACTGCAGTGTCTCATAGAGAGCTGAACATCTCTCAGGGGCTGGAGGATGAGAGCTGAAGGGTGGTTTCGAGATACCAGGCAGCTGCACTTTTTTTTTTTGTTCAATTTCTAGTTACAAACACAGAAGTGACCAGGAGCAAAGAGTAACAAACAGAGCAGTCCATAAACGTGGAGAGGACAATGTCCTTCTCACTAGCCTTGRGAACCTGCAAAACACCCATTTGGAGACAAACTTTCCCTGGAAACTGTTGCTGTGAATAGAGCAGATTACTCTTCTGTTTCTTGAGGAAGTGCRTTTGTATTAAGCGGGGGTAAATCAAACTGCAAGAGTGTTGGCCTTGTTGAGTTTGATCTGGTTTGAGGGTATGGTTCCCCAGGGCCACAAATAGTTCCTGACATGCCTCATTCCAGAGTGATGGGGAGCAGGAAGATGCCATGAGCCTTCTCCAGGGGTGTCRGCTCACTGACAGCCCTGCAGCGCAAAGTAGGGGTGAGTTCAGAACATGTCACCTCTTGTACCATGCCAAGTGATGAGTCTGTGTCTAGGCAGTTTCCTCTGATTCATCACTGCTTGTTGTGTAGGCTAAAGATAGTTCTTCATATGGAAGCTCAGTTTGAAGAGATTGTTTGCCTTTCTCTTTGGTTGCTTTTTAGCTATTGCCATTCATCTTCTAGCAATGGTCACCAGCTGCTGGTTTCTCTCATTCCCCCAGCCTCAGCACTTTCCTCCTTGCCTTCTCTGAAGAGTTCACTTGCAAGGACCTCCCTTAACTTCCTAGTGCTGATTACAGTGCTACTCACTGAGAAACACAGCCACACACCTAGTTTAAAATTACTATGGAGCAACCCTGCTGCATATAAACATGAGGTACGAATGTAGGATTTTCTCTTTTAGCATAAAATCTTCCATTAATCATAGGTCCTCCTGTGGAGAATCCCTAGTTCAGAGGCTCTGTAGTTTATGACTGAAAATTGCATATTGGAACTCCTGAAGGGCACTTCCTGTGATTCAGGGCTACATGTATGAGTGATTGAAAGGCAGAGRCTTTGGGGAAAGCATTTGTAGGCTCCATGCATTTTGGTGTGGTATTTGTAAGAAATGGGTGGGTTTGCATATGGAATGTGGATAAAGCTGCTTAGAGGCAATGGACAGGGCACAGMTTTAGACGTTCAGGTTTTAAAGAAGCTGCAGCAATTTGTAGTAGAAAAAAATATGGCTTACTGTGGCTTTATTTGAAGCAGTGGCAGCAAGAATGTAGAGGCACTTTCAAGAGTAACATTGTTTGCCAGAAAGATGCAGTGCACATCTTCCACATTTGTGCTAAGGATCAGATTTTATATCTGAAGTTTCTTGAAATACATTTCTGTCTGACAAGATATTGTGTCTGAAGATCCTTTAAAAATATGTCTTAAGTAGTAAGGGTAAGTCACTGTCCTAGTGGAAGAGAAACCAAGATGTAATAAATGCACTTAAAATAATTATTCAGTGATGCCATCAAAATAGGAAGCTGCATTCTGCATCACAGATTTCATCCTGAAAAGTCTAAAATACAAAGACTTTACACAAAAATATCAAAGGAGAGCTAACAAAGACTCATCAAGAATCCTTTGAAAAGGGGAAAGGTATTTCCATTTCTTTTTTTTTTGACAGGGATTTAAATGTTAGAATCCACCTTGMGATACAGTGCTTTTGAAGAGATTGAGAAGTAACTATAATGCCAAAAAATTAAATTTCTGTAAACTAATCCCTAAGTAAATATATAGACTGATTTAAGTAAATGTATACAAGTGAATATGCCTAAATGTATAGTGTGGCATGATTACTAAAGTTCATGTTGTATTTGTTTAGTGTTGTGATTCAGTGTGGTAATTCGTGTTGGATTTCTATACAAGGGTTATAAATAAGATGTGCTTCTCTCAGTGAGCTGTCCTGATTAATTATTAGTAGGGCAGTAATTGATTTGGCAATATTCCCTGTTATTGCTGAGTAGTATCCAATTTTTCCTTGTGTTTGCATTGTTGTGGCTTAAAATTTGTATGACACAAGTAGATGCCAAGTCAGCACATGCTTTCAGTCTATCTTTGTAATGTTGTGCCAGACTTCTCCTTCTTTTATATGGAAGAAAAGAAATAATAGTTACATGGTTACTCACTGGGGTGGGAAGGCTTTCACACTCCTGTTTCTCAAGGGCTTTTTTCCCAAGCAGTCACAGCTTAAAACTCAATCTTGTCTTACAATACTTAATTTGGTGGAGCTTTCAAGGCTGCTTGAGAAAGGTAATTTCATTCAGCTCCCAGTGTATGAGGGTCCAATTCTCCCCCCTTCCTGAGCCATGCCCTCCCCAGCAGCAGGAAGCATTCCAGCACTTACCAATGGATCCTCTAAATTTTCTGCAAAACACAATCTTGGCTTTWGTCTTCTCAGTACTCTGCAAGCAGAGATGTTCTTGAAGCCTTTCTAGTCTTGCCCTAGCCAAAGAAGTTAACCAGGTCCTCCTGCGTGGTGATTGAAGCAGTGAGCCTTAATCCCTGGGCTTCTCACTGTTGCACAATGGTGTTGTTAGTCATGAAGAGGGAAAGGAAAGGTATCGGTCTCTGATCATTTTAGACACACAAATCCCTACGTACACATCAGTCATCAGCCTTTTCCAAGCCTCAGAACTGCCTCTGGCCTCTGACTGCTCCTGGTTTGGGAACAGAAGGATCTATATTTGCATCTGTTGCTCTACAGGAAATGTGTTTCATCTCTCCAACTGTTAGCTTGGTGCACAGCTAAGATTTTTTTTCTCAAATGAAAATAATAACTCCATGCATTTCAGACACATGAAATTTCTGATATCAGAGCTTTGAAATGAGATGGTGCGATACATGGCACATGACTTGTCAGCTTCCAAGAGCTCTAGAAAGAACATTACAGCAAGGTCTTGTTCAAAAATCCAACATCTGTGGAAATTAACACTTTTGAGTTTCAGTTTTATCTTAATTCTTCATGCTTGTTTTACACATTAGATAAAGTTAACAGCACCATTCTTCAGTTATAACTTAGTTAAGGTGGKAATCCAATGTACACTTGATTGTACTACTCTCAGAATCAGCCCTGCAATAGTGACCAGCTGGGTTCAAGTGGCCATTGGTCTTGCCATTGATCTTGTTAATGTTTATGGGTTTACCTTCTGTCTCTCACTCTATGACCTAGAGAATAACTCATAGCTATCTTAACTATTTACTTTTCTCTCTTCCTCTTTTTTCTCTTCCTCTTTTTTCATCTTTCTCATTCTCTTTTTCTTTCGTTCTTTCTTTCTCCTTTGACACCACAGTCTTTTTCCTGGGACAGCACAGAATGAATTGTCGGTCTGTGGAGTGTGAAAACAATACTGTTTTTTCTGTTTTCTATAATGGCACATCCAATAAGGCTGAACAGTGAGACTCTTCTGTCTTTATTTTACCTCATGAAAAAAACCAAACAGGAGGATCTTCAGGTTTACCCCCAAACAATTACCATTCATCAAAATACCACCATAAACACATCTTCAGTATTTCCCCTCTATGACCAGCTTTTAGTACTTGAATGTTAAAATGTTATGCCTTAATATTTCARTGTTACAACCTTACTGCAGCTGCTGTGAGGGCAGCTACCATCCCTTCATGGTCAGATTTTTTTTCAGTTTCACAACACTCAGAGTGGCATTGGAGAGAYGTGCATATGCACAGTGGAAGGAAGAGAGAAGGATATCCAGGAAACCCTGGAGCACATCCAGTAATGGTTATGCCTTAAAAAAAATTTCTATTTCTGTAATCCTTTTATGTCAAAGGACAGTGAATACCAGTGGATTCACGCTCACCCTGGGTTCGTGTTACAGATAGAAGCATTATGACATGACATACAGCAAGCCAAGGTAATGCTGGAAATCTGGCCAAGTCCAGTTGAATTTGAGTTCTTTAAATTGCCTTGGGTCCCAGAGGAGAGGTTAAATCAGAACATTGTTTATCTCGGCTTGGTACAGGGAGTTGAACAGTGAAGCAGACAGCATTCTGCTTTGGAAAGAAGCCATATATTCCAGTGACTAATGAAAACCWAAGAGGGCAGGGGTAAAAGTAGCAATTAGGACATGGGAAAATGTGTRGCTTATTTTAGAGTGCAACACTTCACTCGTACCTAGCTCAGTGCTGCAAGCTTGGTGCAAATTTCACTGTATAGTAACAAACCTGAGCATTTGCCTTACCCAAATTTAAGTGATCATATTCCTAACACCATGTACTTTTAAATTGAACACCACTATAAAATTGTGCAAGGATCCTGGGTAAAAACAGGCCTCAAGCAATTACCTCATGATTCTTTTTTGGTTTTTTAGAAGTAAAAGAAGGGGCTTCTCCCAAACCAGGAGGTCTTTCAGTTTTCCCAGCACTGTAGACTCACACTTGTTGTAAGATGTACTCACTTCAGAAACCGAGAAGTGCCTGATGAGTAATGAACATGATTTTCTCAAAGCTTGTAGGTAGGACTGTTGGAGCCACAATCTGCCTGCCTCATCAAAGAACCTTTCTAGTGAGCAGCATGCTTATGGTGATAGCTGAGTGAARCACAGCTGGTGACTGAGCAGTGTCTCGCTAGGGCACTCATTTGCATCAAGGTTGCCATGCTGTCTCTGYCTCTGAGATCTCTAATGATCACTTGGCACACTGGGCCCAGCAGCCACTGAAGAACTGGGACAATAATCTTCTTTATCTAAGGAGGTAGGTAGAAATAGAATTAATACAACTCCTCCTCAGCAATAATTAGTGGTATCAACTCTTATGCTGCCTGGGCCTGATCYATTATTTGCTTACTGTTAGTAGGGACAAGAGGAAGGTGGATTGCATGTGAAGAGTGGCTCTGTCACCTTTGTTTGATGCAGTGATAGCAGACTGAATAACTGCATTGGGTAGATAAGTAATCTAACAGGTACAGATCTTCATGGAAATACAATGTTCCCAGGAGCCAGCTCCATGTATTTACAGTCGTAAAACTGAAGGAATCCTTGCAACTACAAAATAGTTGAGGCAGGTTTTAGTTCAGGCTGTTGAACTGATACAGTGCTGTAGCAGCTCCTGGATTTATAGTGATGTAGGTACTTCTGAACTGTAACCAACAGAACTGACCTTCTCTTGTACTTGGTTGCCAGCTGGGGTGAAACCATGACAGCTGTGAATGTGGGAATTGTTCTTTGCAGGAGGTTTAGCTCATTAATTTTAAAGGCTTTGATATCTTACAAAGAAAAAAACTTTATGGGACTGCAGTAATACATGCTACTCATGTGGTCTCATGTTCTTAGTGTTACTGCTGATCTAGTGAATATCACAATCATTTCGTGATAAAAAAAATAATTTTCCATAAAATTGACAAGAGCACATTTGCAGAAGGCTGGYATTGTACCTGGATTTCAGTAAACACTGGGAACTGTAATCAACAAACACCTGTCAGGCTCACAGAGACCCACTCTATAGTTTGCATTTCACCAATCCCTTTATTGGTGGCTACAGCTCACTAGAGACACAGTTCAGCTCCTGCTGAAAGCAGTGGGATTTAAAGAGGGAGGTACTGAAAAGACCTAGAGTTATGTATGTATACCCGTAGAGAGTTATATGTATATTTCTCATTTAAAAACATAAATTGTACATCTCAGCATAGCAGGACTTGTTCCTCAAGGATACTGGGCAGGGGAACTATATCTACAATCCCTTTGCATTTGTCCTTTATCCTGGCTGATCTGAATTTTCTTGACTTTAAGTCATTGGTGTTTCTGGTTTATATTCCAATACCACTGAGGTGTCACAGTTTATACCTGATTGAGTGTCTGTCTTTCCTAAGGAAACCTGCATGTAGATATGTGTCATGGCTAGCTCAGGTAACCCAATACCTCTGAACCTGATTAACAAAAAAGAACTGCATAAATGTTGCATTCTCAAAGTCTGGCAAGTACTTYACTCCTTGACTATTGAATTCAGACAAGCAATAAATGGGAAAAGCAGACAGTGAAAAATTAGTCTATGCCATGAGCAGACGAATTACATACCTCAGAGATTTTTTTTKGTACTATTTAAAATGAGGAAAACCTTGATATTAGTCTGTAGATTCTGTGTCATCCTGTCACCACACAATTCCACACAATTCCACACCACACAATTCCAGAGAATTGACTGCTCTGGAAGGAGAGATCTGCTTGCTGAGAGCCCTGAAATGAGCATCTCTGAAAACCAACATCTCTATTTCTGAAGGCTTAAATCCGTAATTTGTAATATTTGTAATAATTTTGGTATGGCATCCAAGAGAAGCCTCATGCATTTTTCCACATCCCAAAAATACAAGGGAGATATTTGTCAGGCTGTGAAAGTAACCAATACRGGAACAAACTTTGGGCTGGGCAGACCTTTTTTCTTGGTGCTCACAAAGTACTTGGCYTCAAAGTTGCACTGATAGAAAAGGTTTATCCAATTGTAGATCCTGGTATAAACTGAATCAACAGGCTGGCCAGCACTCAGCCATCTGGAATGTTACTGGGAGCCACAATAAACTGTAGGGTGGTAATTCTTTCAGCTAATGTCCAATAAAGAGGGGATTTGGCCTCGTGGCAAATCAGACTCTTAATTTTAGTCTGAGACTTCTTGACTGAGAAAGCTCTGTTTCTATTRCAAGTCACATGAAATCCTAACACTATTTACAGCAATGATCTTTTTAATTCCTGAGCAGGAATACATAATATTAACAGGGTTGGKTGGAATGGATCATAAGGGCAATGATCTTGCAAATAGTACTCATGTGCTGTGTCTTGGACAAAAACCCAGGAGAGCATGATCTTGCTCTCCATTGCTCTGAAATGTGCATGAGTGCTGGCTGGATGTGATGCATTTGGTACCCAATCCATCTTCCCTGAGCCTACCCAATATAAGACRAGAGGTGCAGAGACATTTCTTCAAATAATAGGCTTAGCTCATGTGAAACCCAATTCTGGCTTCCATAATTATTGAGTAGTTAATGCAGTGAGCTAAGGCGGGAAGTGGCTCAGAGGCTGTCCTGCAGAAGACAAAAAGCCAGGGCAATGTGGTCAGGATTGTTTCAGTGTGCATTGTTAAGACATTGACATCCAACTGTTGTTCAGTTGTTGGCAAAGTGAAGACCATGCTCCACAGCCAAACTGCTTGTAGGACAGATTTCTGCAGTGGTGAAGCTGCATGAAATTCCTGGGATTACTGGTCCAGAACTAGAGAAATGCTGCTCACACTGTGACCAGTCTGTGGAAATGTGCAACTTATAACCAAAGGGATTGCAGATACATCCTGTAACAACTTCACATGGCATTTAAATCCACCTCCCACAATTGATTTGCTGAAACGGGGAAAGCAGGTTAAATAAAGAGGATGAYGAAAGAGGATAAAATCAAGTCAATTCAAAAATAAGATTTTTTTACTAAAAKATGCTGTCATAAACATATCCTTGTGAAATTTTTCACATCCAGAAAATCCTGCAAATGTACAAGCTAGTGTGAGATTTTCAATATCACATCCAGTGTGTATAACTTGCCCTTGCCTGATTATGTTATATTCATGAGCCTTGTTTAGTGTGATCAGACACCATAGAATTTGAGATCTTTACAAGGAAAGGTTTTGTCCTTCAATTTTCTTTCACAAACTTATAAAATCCTTGCACTTTATTTATATTTATTTATATTTATTTATATTTATTTATATTTATTTATATTTATTTATATTTATTTATATTTATTTATATGGAGGGCAAAGAAACAACAGCATTCTTGGTTGTAATTAGTGTCAACAAGCACCAGAAGTAACGCATTTCTGTGTGTTGCTGGTTTTTCTAGTTCAAGTGTGATGTCTCCTGGTATGTGAGCAAATGTGCAGTCACTCTTGGAACAGTAAGAGAACTGGGTCAGCAATGACAGAGAAAATGCCTCTTATGCASGGCAGCTGTAATTAGTGTTAAAAACTTCATGTTCAGTCACACCAATGCAGGGCAAAGTAATAGTTACAGACAGAAACTTGACTAAAATATCATATGYGTCATTCAAACTGGGTATTTTTCTTCTTTGTAATATACTATGTTTGTTTATACTCCCAAGTCAACAGAGYTCAGGGTATGATGGAAAGCAAGAACATCTCATCTGCTTGCTTCGGTTTGTCTTGTGGCTTGTAGATGAGAAGTTTAAGAATGGCATTTGTGCAGTGTTTCTAATCTTAAAGTATTTTTTGCATGTTTCTGTCCCATCAGGGTTCTTATCGTGATGAGGCTTGAGGTGGTTAAGTCATGTTTTAACAGTGAAGTCAGAGTAACTGAGGCTTAGGGTGTAACCAGCCCTTTATACCCCATCAGTTTGTACTGTTAATGAGCCCAAGTTCCTCAATGCTGATGCCATTTCCTCCTCACCCACAGTGCTGCTCTTAACACTGGGGAGCTCTTGGCAGTGAGAGCCTGTGTGAATTGCGGGCACTATTATCTATTTTATCAATGGGATTAAGTTTGCTGTCTGGGTAGCATCTTGCCCACTCAGGCAATGTGTGTGCAGATCAGCCTTTCTGCACATCCCCAGCATGTCCAGGTATTTGGGGTCACATTAGACCCGGGTCAGATGGCATGTGTTTGACCCACTACAGTGCAGAGGGTAAGAGCTCATGATTTGAAGAGCTAATGTACTTCACACAAGGTCACTCTGCAGTGTATTTCCTCTTAACCCAACCTATTTATTTTATTTGACTTTCTATTGTTCGCACTAAAAGGCTTTGAATATTCATTTTTACAGACAGGTTTTCCAAAGGAGGCATCGAGATTCAGGTCTCCATGTTTAAAAATCTGTCCTTAAATTTCATAAAGGTTTGGCATCATCCTATTTGAACTTATTTCCTCCTTTGTGAAGTGAGAAAGAAATGGCCACAGTGGCCAGATGGATCTGTAGTCTGTTCCAGTTAGCTCAGTACCCTCTCTCTGTAAATGATTAAAACAAGACATTCAGGAAAAGGTATAAAAATATGGCAAACATATTGGGAGGCTTCTCCTGAGCACTCTGTGTGATGTCAGAAATTTGAAGCTCAGGCTCTCCTTCAGTCAGAGAGCCTTTTAGGTAGGGTTGTTGTTAAATGTAGGGCTGGTGGTCAAGAGCTGGGCTGGCAGTAGCCTTTGGACTAGTCTGTTTGTTCTCAGAAGCAGAGTGGTGGGAAGGCTGTTGGCTTGGTGAGCTGCTGAAGAAAGGGGCATGAAATACTGAATCCCTAACTTCCTATCCTGGCTTTGTTTTATTTTTTGTCAAAAGTAGATAGATCACATCATGTCTCTGAGCTCCCTTTGTTAGGGAGAGTGAAAAGGGGAGTACTGACCTAGGGTGGAATGAAGCATGGTGTGAAGATGCTTGATATGTTAAAGAATGTCTTGCTCAGTTCAGAAATAGATTTGTAACAGTAGGATTCAGAGTCCATCTCCTCTGCCTCCCTTTGACACAATTATTCTTCTARGTTATCTAATCTGTTAAGAGGGGAACTTGTCTTCCTATTCCTCCAATGGGTATGAAAAGCAGTTTCCACTAAAAGAAAATCCTGAAAAATATATAATGTTGCTGAAACTTCACAATATATTAATATTATCTAATAATATCAGTGTATTTCACTGATAGTTTTGTCTAGCTCCAATAAACTGCACACTGGAGTGTTCTAAGCAAAGGCATTCAAGGTACTCTGGTATTTTAAATTTTTCATCMTTTTTTTGGGATGTTTACCTTAATCTCCTTTTTTCACTTAGCTTACTACCTTGAGTCAGCTGATCCCATTAAAAGAATGGACATTGAAAATTTTGAGTGGCAGAAAGTTATACCCCATGGGGTAATGTTTASAGTTCTCTTATCAAAATCKGTGTAATCRTAGAATCACAGAATAAGCTGAGTTGGAAGGGACCCTCAAGGATCATCAGGTCCAACTCCTGGCCCTGCATAGCACCATCCCCCAGTCACATTAATCTCTGTACAGTAAAGCTTATTGCTAAAAATGGGTCTGAGACTCTCCAGATTAATTTTAACTTAAATCCTCCTTTAATAAATTGCTGGGAGTATACTTTTTAAACCTCTTAAAGTTCAAGTCTTTGAAAAATGCAAAAGCTGTTAAGTATTTCAACATTCCACCTCCACCTAAGCTTGTTGTGTGACCAAGACTTTACTGGAAAAGCTAGTGTGTTCCTGTTAAAGGATATGGTGAGGCAGTGGGCAGGTATAAGTAAATTTGTGAGCTTCTCCAGTGTTGCTCAGGGATAACTTTTTAGCCAAATATTTTTTTTTTTTTATGTTACCATTATTACAAGCAGTGCTCCTGAGTCAACTAATGGAGTTGGCTGGTTCATTGAGAAAGGGTATCTCAGAACTGTGATCAGCTTGGCCTATGTAGGGATTCACTGCAGACAATCATTTACTTTTGGTATCTGGATGGGGTGCACAGACTCCTCRAGTCTCTTTGGCTGGGATACAGCAGAAACCTACCAAAATATGAAAAAAGGCTAAAAATTATTTCATAGCACCATACATATTGACAAAATGCAAGGCAAGGAAGACATCTTYTTTTTTCTCATCATCTCTTCTGCAACACGCACATATGAGGGTGCAGTGTTTCCATTTGTACCTCCTATGTTATTCCTGAAAACAGCTGCAGAATTGAGGATGCTGCAGACTCCATCCTGAGAAAGAATTGCTCATACAAAGGTCCTGCCRTTCTGCTGCTCTTCCATGCTATGGGACTGTTGTCTGTGAGCTGCCAGTGAAATAGTGCCCGTTTGGAAGAGGTTGATTGGATCTGGCATGGGAGAATGCTGTTCTTAGGCATGGGTGTTTGATATGGATGAATAGAGAGCTGCCAGCCTGCATCTGTGAAGGCARACATAGGTCAGCCTTCACTGCTCGTCACTGCCTCATTGCTGCTCTGGTCCTGCATGCTTTCCACATATGTCTTGGTGACACGTGGGGATCTGTGTGACACATATTTTCCTGTGAAGATTSTGCTGCTAATTATTGCAAACTATGYRTGCAAAACCATTTAACCTGGCGTTTGTGTTTGATTTCTGGTAAACATTTGACGAGCTTTAGTTTTAGGGCATTCAACAAAAACTTCCTAGCAGGGGAGACAGTCTTTCCATATCATCTTCTTATTTCCTTCCCATTTAATTTTCTSTTTTACTCACCTGCCCCTACCCTTGCTGCCTGCATGGGAGGGGCGCTGTATTTCCTGCCTTTCCAGATAACCTGGGCTGGAAGGTAGGACTCTTTTGAGTAGCAAGTTTAGAGGCAGTGGGACTACCAGTGGACCTGTGCAGCAGTGGCATTGAAGGCTGGGRAGTTCTTCCCATTGCCTCTTGCTGRCAGTTTTARGTCCTACATACTGCTGGAARTGTGAAATCCCTCAGGTTCCCCATGTCAGTGGCTGATTGTGAGATTTGACTGATACAGATGAGTGAAAYCTGAAGGTTCTCTAAGGACTGTTCTTTCACTTTGGATGTGAAAGGCCAGAGGATTTTTTACAACCTTGATTCCAGCTGCCTCCTTTGAAGAAACAATGAAGAAGATTTCAGGRCACATTAAGCCCAGGCAGAGTGTGGTGCTACAGAGGTTCCAGTTCAGTCAGCRGGAACAACTGCCTGGTGAAACTCGTACAACTTCTACTTTGGCATTACAAGATTTGGCATCAGTCTGTGGTTTTGGCTGTTGGCAGGAAGAGCTGATCCTGGACCAGCTAATTGACCGCCGAATTTGGGAGAAGGTCTTGATGGAACTTMATACCCGGACTCTGGCCCAGGCAGTGGAGCTGGGATCACAGATGGATAGAGTGTTGCAGAAAACTTGCCCAGGGTTTATTTCAGTTCTGACAAAACRGTGGGAAAACTGCAGCAGCACTAGWAAAATYTGGAAGATAMGAAATTATAATTGCTGTCATCAGTGGTACTGCTGGAGACAGAAAAAACCTCCTGCCCTGACAAAAAAATATAATCAAGAGAAGCAAAATCAGTTCATCCCATTTTGTCACAGCCCAATCTCATCTGCACCAGTTATGAGGAGACAGCACTTGGGTTGGCAAGTGAGATGTCCTGCCACATTAAATGCAACCCCCAGGAGAGTCAGGAACGTGAAGGTAGGCTGCTGATTGCAAAGTGCCTGGGAAAGAGTGACAGGAAACTAAATGTGATGTGACCATTCAAACTGGGTCTGTTGTTAATGCAGAATCCTAACTCTAGACTARGTTGCAGCTCTCCAGGTTATGCTGCAGTACTTGAACATTTAAATGAAAACCTTTCCTKTCTGGAATGAAGGTGTTACATGCTTGACTTTTGTTTTTTGTCTTTTGCAAGAGTTAGATCTAAAATATTTTGGTGAGGTGTTAACAATTGTAAGAGCAGTGTCTGCACTGGGTTTGGTGTATTGATGTATTGGCTGGAGGCTTCTGCTAAAGAACCTGGCAGAGAAAGAATGTTATAAACAGAGTTTTCARATTGGTACTAAAGGAGGCTGCCTGAAGAAAATCTTCTTAACCCTTTATAACACATAGGAATAAAACCCATTTCTGTGAGAGGCTAGATTTGTAGAAACCTCCATTGCTCCATAGTCATTGCGCTTTGAAATGGTTTTGTAATGGAGCATCAAGTTTATACAGATATCTGTAAGTAAAGACCATAAAAAAATGAAGTTGTATCTATATCTGAGGTACCTGTCAAATAAGATTGAGCCAGAGAAGTTCTGCTGTAACATCTCTCTCCACAGTATTCTGCTCTGTTTTAGTCTAATCTTCCTACTTCTATATACTGGCAGAGGAAAGCAGGATAAGTTCCTATCTTTTTTTTTTTTTTTTTTTTTTTCCTTTTAAAAATATTATTTTATGCATGTGTGTGTTTGGCTTGGCTGGTTGGCTGGTTTTCACTCTTTTTCATTAAAGAAATGATTTCAGCATCTTTGGTTCTGATAATCACCCTCTATTTGATTTTTCTCTGGTAGATCAGTGGAACTAACCATTTGTGTAAGATAATGCAACAGGGTTAGAGAGAAAGGAAACAACGATGAGGAAATTTGATAGAGCCAGATCCAATAAAAGGACAAATGTTAGCAGAAATGATGGTGAAATAAGACAACAAAAAGCACAGTCGATGTGAAATTAGACTGTTTTCAAACAAGGTGAACCATCTCTGCACAGAAGCAAGCTGAAGTAGTTCCTCTCTAAAAGACTAAGAGRAAATACAGTTTGTGAGTGGTTTGAAGATATTTCTCGCAGTGCTTCTTATTTTGCCCTTGCTGAATCCTGTCATGAGCTGAACAGACAAGCTGCATCCCCTCACAGCTGCCCTGCCTTCCCTAAGGCAATTATTTGTGATTACCTACATAATTTAATTAAATGTTTAGACTGTCCTGAACAATTGAATACTGTACCTCTAATGCCTGTTATTAGTCCTGTTCCTGACAGGTAAGGAAAACATTATTGAGGCTAAAAATGTCCTGGTACTCTGTGTATTCAGCATTGAAGCAGTGAAAAGGCTGACTGAAGGGAAATGAGCTGTAGTGARAAGTACTCTGACCTGAGGCAATGCCAGCAGGATCTTCAAAGMCTTGAAAATGTATGATTTGCATCTTTTTGTTTCCTTTTAAATGTCACTTGATCTTTGTGGTTAAGAGCAAAATTGAGCTCTGTTTTGTTAACCAAAGTTTGCAGCTTTTTTGGATGCTCATGCAGGTCTGTGTGCCGTTTTTCTTGAACTGACCTTAAGAGCATATGAAACCAGACACAACTGTTGCAAGATTTTTTTCTCATCTTGTGATGGTTTTAAGTCAGTGCTGTGCCAAGTAAAATTATTAGGTAGGAGGYAATAGTTACTGTATCCCTGATCTACAGTGCTGAAAGCTGGATTTTTGGCTTAAAAGGTTTATTTCTCTGATCTGATAAGCTTTCAGACCTTTTTGTGCATTCAGSTTGGCACGGGTTAGGTGAAGAATTGTGGTGTGGATTGAGTGACTGGATCTCACTCATATCTCACTGTTCCTTGCCACATTCCTTGCCACATGAAGTGATTTGCTAATACCTGGGGAGATACACAGGGCAGTTTGGGAGCCTGGGGACAGCCAGGGAATGAATGACTTGATATAACCATGTCCACTCCTGCTTTTTGCTCATAATCTTGCTGCCCTGGATTTTCTTCTGCAAGACCTTTATTTGCTTTCTGCATGTTKCCAAGTTGGAGAAATTGCATGTCACGAGTTATTAGAGCTTCTCTCACATCTTCCAGCCCTCTCTCGAACCTTACAAAACCAGGTCATTGCCACTGAACCCAGGAAAGACATGCTTAGTTTAACCTTTCAGGGGCAGCAGTTTCTGCTCCTTCTGTTTCAAAAAAAATAAATTGATAAATTCATTGATAAAGTGTATGGAAGCCAAAGTGAACACTTTATGCAATCCTAGAATCTCCCATGGTGACACATAGGTATGACAGGCCAAGAAGCWGTTCCTTCCTCCTGAAGGACTAAATGGGCATAATTTGTGTTTCTAGATAGGGATATACAATGTTTTCTGTCAGYGGAAGAATCTCTACCATATGACACATTTTCTGTGACAACTTGGAGTGTAGGGCAGATGTGCCTAGGTGAATTGTGCCAAAGGACTTAGAATACMGACATTTGTGTCCCTTTGGACACCTTTTTCATCATACTGCAGTTTTGAGGCTTGAAATAAACAGCTTAATTTATAAGGACAGGGTGGTATGTGCCATTTTGCACTGTGAGGTTTTCTTTAGGCTAAGCAACAGGTTGTGTTCAGTCTTTTCTCATATTCATGTTTTTCTAGATCTCTCCTTTCATCAGTGGACATTCTTGGGCTCTTTCTGAGCTCCACACTTGATACATGCATGTGGGCTGCTTGTAAACCTGGATTGCTGCAGTTCTTTGCTCATGACTGCTCTTCCATGTCACCTCTGTTACAATGGTGTATCTCCTCTGGCCTGTGTATTGTGGTAAAATATATTACTAAGCATGTACAAGACGCTAATTACTGAATTAGAAGGTTACAAGGAGCCAAAAATGGTCTTCTCATCTGTCCTGCTACTGGAGATCAACTCTACCTGTTTCATTCCTGTCAAGTGTGTGTCTAATCTRTACTTAAAGGCAGAAGGTGATGGTTCTATGCTATCCTCTAGGCAATCTGTCCCAGTTTTTCATTATCCATACTGTTGGTGGTTTATTGATTCTGTTTAACTTCAGTCTTATCTGCTACAATTTAAATAAATTAAATCTTGTTTTAACTGTCATATGCTTGGAGAGAAGATTRCTACCTTGCTAACCTTGCAATTAAAAACTGTTTGCACATTGTACTCTCTCTTTGGGCTGTATTTTCAGTCTTYCCCTGTGATTCATTCTCAATAATTTTTGTTCTTCTTTTGACTATTGCCCCTTGCTCCATGTATCCTGCTGTAGGATACACAT
This sequence comes from Malurus melanocephalus, assembly GCF_030028575.1. Classification (NCBI taxonomy): domain Eukaryota; kingdom Metazoa; phylum Chordata; class Aves; order Passeriformes; family Maluridae; genus Malurus; species Malurus melanocephalus. The sequence goes on from NW_026623452.1 coordinate 1,010,071, forward strand.
CTAGCTGTCTTGAATGTTCCAGCAGAGACCTCATCTGTGCCAAGCTTAGGTTCCCCATGCCACTGTAAATACTGCAGCTGTTGTTTCAGCCACATGCACTGCTGGAAGTGCCAAAAGACTCCTGGAAGCTGTGTACATGAATGAGACAGGAGTCTTGTGGCAAAAGCACAGCACACTCACCCATGTAGTGAATCAGTATATCCAATGTGAATCAAATCAAGGGACATCATATGAAGTCATCACTGGGATAAAAGGTTCCTGAGAAAAGGAAAATGRGGCATTTTGGTCATAGATCTACTCTTGTGGATTTTGAAACATAAGGCTGGGCTTATGTGACCTCAGGTCATCTCATGAGTCAGGAGATTTCATTCTCCTRTGCCCAGTCACCTAATCTGGTATTACAGTGCAGCTCAGAAGTCTGGACATGTTGTCATTGCCTCACCAAGAAGGAACAGAGGTGAAATCAGGTATCCAAGATCAAAGGAGAATTAAGGCATTAAGCTGGATACTGAGTAGCTGCATAAAAAAAAGGCACTTGAACTGCTTCCTAAGCCTCTGAATGGCTTGGTTCCACATGCAGCAGTGTTCAATACACTTCAGCTCCAGTGTGTGTCTGCYACCCTGGCAGGCACTCAGCACCAAAGGCTTTCCCTTCCCTGCAGTGTGCCATGTGGACATAGAAAAGACTTGAGCCTGTGTAGAACCAGTGCACCCTGATTCCACAAATATCAGCTGCACATCAGGCCCAGTGCTGATGYAATCCTTGTGCCTATTTAAAATCCCTGTAAACAGCCCTTTTACTTCCTGTTATRTGGGAAGAGAAGTGGAAACAGTGGGCAAAAATGGTACAACTTCATGCACAGCTGAATCCATGCTCTGCAACAGCAGTTTTCCTTGAAAGTTGTTATTTTATATAAGCTGGCCTGTTATTTGATCTCTTTTGCTTTGAAAAGCTCATGGAAAAGATTTCTCAACCACTCTGGAGAGAGGAGAAAGGGAGTGAGCAGGCTGTTGGCATTGGAGTGTCTCATGTCACCCAGCTAGGCTAAACCTCAAATAAGGTGTGAGGATGCAAAGTTGTTCTGGATTCAATTCACTTTCTGAACTCACGAGGAGGACCTAGCCTATCCTTGTCCCATGTCTGAAAACCATCCTTCTTGCTGTGTTCCTSATTTTTCTGCTGGCTCCAGATCTCATGCTGTCAGTTTTCAGGAGCTGCCTTTGGCTGCAAAGCTTGTCCACACTGTCCACAAGTGTTTGTGTAACACTTGATAGAGTCCAGAGCCCAAATGCAGGGCAAGTGTGTAAGAAGCAAATACTAAAGSTTAGTAGGGGCAGTTGAGGAGGGAAAGCCTCATGTGTTTTATGCACAAGGAGAGATAGGGACTAGGAGTCAACTTGAAGATGAAGAACATGACAACAAGAGGAGGAAAAAGTCTTATCTGGCTATCAAAAACCAGGCTGATTTTGCTGGCAAAGCTTGTACTTAAAGCTATCAAGGACATGCAGTAATGGCGCGTTTCTTTGACTGAGACATATGGAAAAATAGTGCTTCTGTTATTCATATCTCATGATAGGGGTGCATGTTTAACTGAGTGTCACTTGGAGCCCCGTTAAAACCACCTCAACAATGCAATATACAGTACAATATAGTTTTCCTCCCTATTTGTTCTTTCTTCCTCTTYATTTTTTCCCATTGATGCCATCTCACTTCTGCTTTCACTTTGATGTCATGCTTCCTTAAAACGCCATAAGCAAGAGCCTACAATTGTGTTAGGTGCATTTCTGTGCTGTCAGTCCAGAGGCTCTAGCTGATATACATACATAGATCTTACTCTTTCTCTTTCCTTACTGTCCTTGAGGTTTTCTCCTGTTTACACTGTTTCTGTGTGAGGAGATCTCAACCTTCAGAAAGATATTAAACCCAACAGAGAAAATAAAAGATAAAAATAATGAGCAGGGACTGAGGCGGTTGAATGTCTGGCTCTGCTGCCATTGCTCTGGTATAACTTAAGCGAGTGATTTACTCCAAACCTGTTAATGAACACAGTACTCCTGCCCTCTCCCCGTTTCCCTCCCTCTATCTTACATAATTAAACACTATGGAACAGACACTCTCACCCTGTTTATCCAGCACTATTAGGTCATGGGCCTTGCAGCCTCTAGGARCTCAGCAGTAGGATGTGCCAGAGGAAGGGTGGTTGGTGTAGTCATATTGCAGCAGGGCTGATAAAAAGGACCAGTATGACCACAGAAACATTAGTTCAAAATCAACCAACATAGTGAAGAGGAAGCTGCAGTGGCTCCGTGTGTTGGGCAATTGGTGATGATGTTTCCAGTGATGGCAGGTGGAAGTCAAGAAAGGCAGGATTTTGTATCAGTCACTGCCTTGCTTTTCCCAGGCTTCATGTAGGCCCTTTCCTTCTAARTCAWCTTTTAATTMACAGTCTGAATCATAACTCTGCAGRTTGAAATTCTTGACTAAACCAAGGAAGACTRTGGTTCTAAAAGTGGGCTGAGTGGTTAGATTATTAGATAAACAWGCCATTTATCTCATGACCTTCAACTTCCAATCCCACTGCAGTCCCATTCTTTAACACTAAATTGATGATAACTGTGGAAATATCAGTGGATGTCTTGAGGCTACATGTTTATGCACATATACACCTGGGATTTCTTGAGCCACACTTTGTCTTCAGTGGAGTATTTTTCTTCCAATAGTTTTCTTCATTAGAGAAGTTTGTCCTGTCTTTAAAATATTTGCTGTCTTTCTACTCCTTCATTTTAGAATTCCTTCTAGGGTTTCTTAGTAGCACTTGGAAAAAAAAAAAAAAAAATTCTCAGTAGCACTTGGGGAAAAAAAATTGAGTTGGAAAAAGATAAATTTGTCTGTTCTAGACTGTACTCACAAAAATGTGGTGGCAGCAAGGTTAAGGTGGAAGAACACACCATCACAGCACTTGCTGCCTGGTCTGCTAGAGCAGAAGGTCTCCATTTCTTTCATCAGGAATCCTTAAGGTTCCCACTCAGCTAAGTGGTCAAGCCTTTAAACATGCCGAAGTGAAGGTAACTGTGGGTGTTGTGCTCATTTAGTGGAGAGTAGCAGACCAAAATGACCTTTTAGAGAGTACACAAACTTCCACTGTTTGAAGGATGGCAGTACTTGAAGCTCYTGAGCTGCACAGCACAAGAGTTCAGCATAGGCCCTGTCTTTGGAGGATTCACCCAGTTTCCAGGTAGGATTTTTGGTCTGTGCACAGCTCATTGGTGCTTCTGCCAGACAKCTTCAACGTCCTCTAAGTGCATCTGCCTTAGAGAAAGGTTAATGGTAAAATTTGCACAGAGACAGATGTACGTTTGCTCCATGACTGAGGCAGGAACTTCCYTGTGACCAAGTGTGTTAAATTTCCTTTTTAGTAACAAAAAATGTTTACACTGAGGCTTGGTCCCCCATTTCCTGGGAGCAGCCATGTTATCTGCTCATATCTCTATCTTCAACATGAACTTCTGATTATCTTTTTCTGGGGAAGCTCTGAGTTTTCTATATTAAAAAAAGAGAAAGGGTGTGCGGGAGGTGGAGTATTTATAAGCTTTCATAAGGCAAGCAAAATATATCCCTGTTTTCATGAAAATATAATCAGCCATCTAACAATATAAGMTTTCCATGTGTTGAAGGCAGAAACACAATGAAGCAATAAGCAATATCTTCCCTTTAGATTTGCCAGCAGAGGGAGTGTTGCAGTGCAACGGTCACGTCCAAGAGAAGGGAAGTTGCTGGAGTTTGAATTTTAGCTGTTTGTGTTCCACATTTTATTTGACATATTATAATACCACGTTGACGAAAAAGAATGATCTTCTAATATTTCAGAACAGTAACAATATTAATTATTGATACAGCCTAAACTTCACATTTCAAGTTGAACATACATATTTAGTGCCTTTGCCAAAATGTAAGATTTCCTTTGTTACAAATCAGCTGTCAGTTTATGAGAACAAATCTACAAATATTTTCATAGTAGTTATGTTTCATATTACTGCACTGATTAAAAACGTATTTCTGATGTGAACTGCAGCTTAATGAAAGAAATAAACCACAAATACAAGACACAGGAAGCCATGAACTTTTCACTGTTGTGCAATCACATTGTGAAAATACCTATCTTGCATGCTTATCTACTGCTTAACACAGGAAACATTTATGCCTCCTCATTGCCTCACCTCTTCATCTGCAGGGCAGCTCTATCCAGCTGGAACTAAAGCTGAGGAATTTGATGGTGAGATAGCACAGTGAGACACTGGAATGCAGCTTGTGTTTGCTGGGGCAGTGTGTATTTGTCTGTGCAAACTGCTCTGAGCAGGCGCCTCTGCCACCTCTAGATGGCTCCCAGATTACACACTTTGGGAYCCACTTCACCTTGGCCAATATTTCTGCTCAGCTCTGTGGTAGTAGGAGTGTCAGCGTCAAAGGGGAGATGCTGTTCTTGGCTTTGGGCTCTAGAAGTGTTTTTATGTTGGAATTGGCTTGTTGAAAGGAATTGGAGAAGCTGTGCTGAGTGCAGCGGGCCCAATGCCTGCGGTGCTTTTCTGTTCTTGCAGTCCTGTACTGATCAAGTGTCATGAGACACCACGATGGAGGCCCAGATGACCTCTGGGGCCAGGTTAATCAGGGCTGTAATGCTGAAACATTCTCTGAGCAGAAACAGAGTGCTCAGGCTGGTGGTGGGTGGGGGAACACAGTGAAGTTTGGGCAGCTATGGTGCTGTTATGATGTTCAGACATTTCTCTGATTCTCTGTGTTGTTTGTTATTGCTTCCAACTCCTCCTTCCTGCCTTCACCTGGCATTCCCATCTCCAGTGATGGTAGCTGCCAGAGCCTTATGCAATTCTCACCTAGTCCTGCTGATTTTGGAATTGCTTAACCATATGGAGGCTTTCCAGTGAAGGCACTAAATACAACTAGAGGAAGACAAGCAGCGGATGTCCGCATGTTGTTTCCTCATGCCAGTAGTCATTAGTGTTGTGCAAGTTGTCACAAATCAACACAACTGGCTTTGAGATATTTTTTAGCAAAAAGCCGCTGCACCATTTGGGAGCAATGAAAAATCTATCTTTGTGGAAAAGGGAGATATGTTGGTTTAATGACTTTATATATAAACATTTCTGCATATAAAAATGTTGCCACTTAAGGATTGAGAGCCCTGCAAGCAGTGYTATTGCTGTGTATAGATGATTAACAAAACATCTGTGTCACCAAATTGCTTYGTGCCAAAATTACTTTTGGATGCCTATACATATCATCACTGACTGGAGCAAGAACCTCCTGGGAAGTTGCTTTTCTCATCCATCTGTGAATTTTGTTTCCTCTTGTGCAGTTAAGATGCAAATGTTTCTGTCCTGCATCAAAAACTGAATATGTTTTGCAAGGAAAATGTCATCATTCAGTGGTTATGGAGCCCTTTCTCCAGTGCCTGCAGAGGGTTTCATTTCTCGAGCCTTTCAGAGTGCCTGTTGAATTGCCATTTATGAACAGAGCTGAATCAGTCTGAAGGTTYAGAGCCTCTGCTGACAACAGCATCCCTGCTAAGCAGACCTCATCAAGGCACAGTGCTGCATCGGCTCTTCCTCATGCTGGTTTGCTCTTTATAAACATCAGCAGCACCTGTAATATCCACTGAAATGACARGCAATTCAAAAAAAGTGGTTTTTTGCTGACTAAGAAACAAAAGTTCTGTCTGAAGCTAATGTCTTTGAATCTATTTCTTTCTCATTAAGTTTACAAGGTTTGTTTTTACAAGGCAGTAGTAAATAAAGGCAATTTAACAAAAGAGATTGGGTATCTGGATTTGATCAGGAAGGTAATTTGAAGYCTTTGGGACCTTATGTAGCTATTTCACACGATATTTTTTTATAGTTTCTAATTTGAATCTCTGCTGGGTCATTTTTCCAGCCTCAGTTGATCAGTGCAGGGGGATTCTGAGTGGGTTGCAGTTACTGCACTGTCACCTYCTGAAGTCCTGACCCAGAAGTAGCTTTTTTGAGGGGTGGCTGTGTCACCATTAATTTAACACAAGTTCTGTGCTTCTGTGTTATGTGAACTCTGAAAAACACAAGTCTGGGCTTGTGGGAGGGCTCTCCCAAAGAACTTTATGTTTTCTCTTCAGAGAATAAATCTTGTCACGCAAATTCATTTGCCACTCAAAGTTCTGCTGAGGTAGGCCTGTGTGTCTTTATACAATCAGAATCCAATCCCTGACTGGCATCCRATTTTCTTTAAGGATTTCTGGACAGGCTTTGCATTTGCTTAAGCATGGAAAAGTATAGGTGAGTTGAGACCATTAATAATGGGTCTGTATCTTTTCCRCAAGTATGTGTGAAGGGCTTTTTCGTTGTAGCTCTGTGGTCACTGAGGTAGTGTGACTGGCTCCCCAGGATGGCAGCTGTGCTCCATCATTGMTATGAACCTCTTCTGACCTCTGTAACAGAACTTCCTGTGAAGGAATCACTTTTTGTGCTATGTTTGCCTTAAATCCAAGAATATMATTTAGTTCATGAAAAGCCATTTTATGACTATTCTTCTGGAAAGGCTTGGTGATCTTAGATCTTTCCAGGCATTTCCAACCTGGCAAACATCCAATTAACATCCTAGAAATAACATTATCTTGGGCAACCTYTGCCAGCTCAGTTGGAGAGACCAAGGCCCTTAGGCCAGACTCTTCYCTGTCTCTCCTAGACTGTGCCTTTCAGAGCAGAAGTAGATCAAAGACACAAAAGGAGAAACTGTGCATTTCAAATGCTATTTCTGTCCTGGTACTGAATATGTATCTTTGTTTTTCCCTCTGTGCCTCAGCCYAGGATATTCATAATAACAATAACAGTTCCATTACCAGCATTTTTCAAACCCCAAGGCCACCTAAGTCCCTGCTTGATTATAGAAAAATCTCAGGTTTTCACAGGTCTTATTACACAGAGGCTGGATAAGTTTCATGCTACCATGTTAGAGTACCTCCAATATCTACCATTCAGCTATCATGGAAAGTTAGGAATTTGATCCTGAGTCAGGATCCCTGAGAAGCCAAGGAGGAGCTSCAGAGACTCAGTCATTTCACTAATTCCATTCAGCTAATTTTTCAAATATATAGAACACATGTTAAACCAGTACAAGTTACCCTAGACAACATTAGAGCTGAAGACTGGAGCAGCTGTATTAGCCATCCTATATTGCAGTGAAGGGGGCAGTTTCATTCACTAGTTTTGTTTATGTTTCTTCCCCTGCTTTTTAAGTGGCTCTATTAGTGTTGCCCTTCTCAAAGTGATGGAGAAGAGGGTATGTGGATCAKCCCAACCTGGAGTACTGAAGTAAGTCCAGCCAAATCCTGAGTACCCTGAGCTCCCCTGTACTGGCACCAGCAGGAGTTCAGAGCACACAGCACTSCAGGATGAGACCTTCTGTAAATGATTCCCTCCTGCCTGCCCTGGGAATTGCACAGGACTGAACCCACTGAGCAGACAGGACAGCTGGCTTGCTCTCACCTGTAAATAGGAKCTGCATTTTAGTCTCATCCCACTGCAAATCAAAGGCACAGGGCTGTGCCTTTCAGTCAAACAAGGTGTGAATGGAGATTTATGAAATGTACATTGAWAGCAACTCAAGAGTTGTTACCATCACCTGTGGAGAAAACAATTGTCTGGATCCTTTGAAACACCAAGTGAAAATGCTTTCATGTTGTCATGAGTTCAGGGGAAAACTGTTCTGATGTTCCTTGAGCTGGAAATGAGGTGATAACTAGGGGCAGGTCCAAGTTAGAGGGAAAGCAAGTCAGACTTGCTTAGGGAACTTTTCATTCAAAGGAAAAGCAAAAGCCATAGAAACGGTCAGTTTCTTTTTGTGGCTGTGAAAATTAAAGATAAAATCCTTCATTGAAAGACTAGTTGTTGCAAAGTAATACAATTGTCTGTTTAACCTCTCCTGCCAATTGTTAGGCAGATAAAATTAGGGAGATACARTATCTGAGCAACGCATGATTACTGCAATATAATATTGTGTGAGAAAATTACTCAAATAGTGACTCTGATCTAGAGAGAAAATGATACATGACTTTCCCACCAAATGAAAAATGTTCAGATGACAAGAGTGACTTAGCCCATGGGAGCAAACGTCACATGTGAGGGCAACCTGGATGGAAGGTATCTTATTTTATGGAGATAAAAGTCTTCACTCATCAGTCACAAGTTTTGTTTTTCTGTGACTTWAGGTTGACATGATTATATATGGCTACATGCAATAATAGCAAGGCAGATCAGTAACTTCAATTTCATCCTATTTTCTTGGCACATTTCAGAGATGGTAAGAGATTCAAGAGGAAAGCAGTGTTTTGTGTATTGTTTGTGTAGTGCCTTGTTTTTGTACTTATTTTTCAATTTATTCCAGGGCTTTGTCTTCTAAATGTTTATCTGCTCTGAGATTGAAGATATGTATAAGCAAGCAACCCTATCCATGGTGCTGAGGGTTTTCTCAAGAACCCTTCCCAGGAAAGAGCCACAATTTGTCTTTTGAAATTCTCGGTGTAATCTCATGGAAATTAAAGGAATGAGGGCTGTTGTCTAATGGGAAGCCTCCTTGAGAATCCCTGCTGCACATCTACTCTGTTCTCAAGCTTGTGATTGTCTGTGCTGGGAGCACATGGCTACCTCAGAGCCCATTGTAAACTTTCCCCTTTCTGCCCTGACTGAGTCCTTTAGACTGAATTTCTACAGGGAAAAAAACCAGTTGAACATTATGAGTAGACCCAGAAACTCTAACAAAATACACACGCTACAGGCTGGGAGAAAATTAAACCACATATGACAGAGCACATGGGCAGAGCAAAGTCTGGGCCTTCTGGAGACACTGAGAGGCCCACTGAAGGTGCAAATGGCACCACCCACAGGTTGTTGACTCTGTTGGGATTTCTTCCCTGATCACCAGGGGGAGTTSAGTGAGCTCATGGTTTACCAGAGGTGAGCTCTAGGCCTCCCTCTTAGGCAGAGGGCTTGGCAAGACTTGGTGGAAACCAAAGCTTCTACATCCTCTCACTCCTCAAGGCAGCTCCATCCCAGGCTACATCTGGTGGAGTAGGTCCTGCCAGGCTGATCCTGGCACTGCTGCTCACCCTYAGCTGCACTGGGGCTTGTGTTCAGTCCTGGGTGCAGTCCAAGAGGGGTGGTTGACATTAATTGGTGCCCTTCATACCTAGAAATTGTTTCCCACATTTCCCACAAGTTGCAGAAGCAATTTTGGGGCCTCTGTTTCTGCTTTAAATGCACAATYTTGTATAATACCCATAAAAATAATTAGTTTGGGAGGGGTCACAGTATGAATGTCCTGACACAGCTATGTTTGGAATAATCGATGGAGAGTAAGGGATTTCTGCCCTATTTTTTTTTTTAATTTAATTCATAATTATCCTTGAGGACAGTTGGGCTTCTTCATTACTTTGCTTCTACTTGCTTGAATAGTTTTTATCTTAGTTTATTGCCATCTGTAAGTCTGTGTTCAGAGCAGTGTTGAAGAGGCAGTGCTGTTAGTGCTGAGCAGCTGCTGCTGCACTCACTGCTGTGTGAGCCAACTGCTCACACTTTGTGAAATGCTGCTCTGTGCTGCTCAGTGCTGGTCACTTCTGTCCTGGAGAGAGTGGCATTTGCCATTATTGGAGGGCCTCAATGACATATATCACTGCACACAGTAAGGGACATAATGCAATGCTTGTTATGTGACTCTTGTTGCCACTGTAATGCAATTTGATCAGGTTTAAAAGTGATTTTGGACTTGGTTTGAAGTACTGATTTCTCCCCCTTTTCTTCTCCATTCAATTTGTGTTTTCCTTCTTCCATCAAGAGAAAATGCTGGTCTTATTGAGAAACTCTCATTTGGAAATAAATCTTGTGTCTTCCTTTTTCTGATTGACATGCTATATTATCAGCATACCTTTTGATTTGATTTGAACTTTGTCTTCCCATATGAAGACTCACACTTCCTCTCTGACAAAACACCCTGGTGAATGTGATGTGCAGCTCAGG